>NC_072011.1:57786429-57876429 GCF_027791375.1 Indicator indicator | reverse complement strand
CACTCAGCTCTGAGTAAGACATCTTGACCCTCCCCCGGGCTATGGGCTGTCATGTCCAAGTGCCAGCACTTTGCAGACTTAGGGAGGGAGGATCTTGTGTCCTTGCCAGCAGCTTCTCTGTGGAAAGAGAGCTCACCTACTTCAGTAGGAAATGGCAGTAGCAGCTTGTGAGCTCCCTTTGGCTGTGCTGCTCTGGCAGCATATGTTTCACCTTCCTGCTTCAAGCTATACTGCTGTTGTGCTTGTCTGGGGAGAATTACTGCCCAGGACAGGAGCAAAGTGTCGTTCTGGAGATACCATGCAGCACCAGATTAACTGCAGAGGTTGCCTGAGGCAGAGGGTAAGTACCCAAGTCAGCAACAATCTGGTGATGCTTTACAGGAAGGAGGAGGAAAGGAGAGCTCTTGTTCCTCTCTGCATTGGCTGCTTGCTTTATCCAGGGTTGCTGTGACTGTCCTTTCCACCCTTCATTTTCATTGTAGGGATGGGAACATGAAAAATAGAAAGTAAATGGTAAAGAAATACCAGGCTAGAGCGGGACAGTTCACCTCCATCCTCATCTTCTTGAAAGTTGGAATCAATCTCATAGTTGTGTATCCTTCATGAAGGTGAAAATAAGTGTTTTGTGTTGGCTGGTGAGTAATCATCCTTCTGAGCACAGTGCTGGGCTGGACTTGTTGACTGTGGGAAGACTGTCTCTTCCCCAGCAGGAAGAAGGATGTGTACAGTGGCACCCAGAGTTTGGTCCTAAGGATGGAAGATAAAATTAGTGCATGTGTCAGTGAGTGTCTGTTTTGTCAGTTGTTCTAAAATTTGCTATATTCTGGAAGGATGCAAAATGAATTTGGCTTTGCCATTCTTTTCTCCAGGCTGTATAAAATGGTGATTAGTGTTTGCTTTAAGCCATGGGCATAGCCAGGCACAAAAGAGAAGTCCCCTAGCCAGGGATAAAAGAGGAGGTGAACAACAGTTTTATGCCTCTCTGCAGTTGTGCTGATCCCTCCTGCTCTGTGCTTTGTCCAAGTAGCTGGAACAGGTACAGTAATCCCCCTGGCCAGAAGAGGAATCCACTGTCCCCTTGACTCTGAGGAGAAGCTGCCAAAAGTGTGAGTCCCTGCTGGAATTTGGATGCTTTCTCTGGGTCATGGGGCCTCTCAGATCACCTTCCAGCAGTTGCTGTGCTGGCTTCCCTCCTTTTGGAGGCTGGGAGACAAGTTACAGCATGGGAGTGAGCACTGCTGCAGGCAGCCTGGTGAGGGAGAGGCACTTCAGGTACACAGCATTTGGGCACCCCTCCTAAACACTTACATTATTCAGCCCTCTGGCTTGGGAAGGTGCAGCAGAGCACTTGGCACTTGAGATGTTTTTCCCAGGTTAGGTTTTGTACTTTGGACTCTGTTAAAAAATACAGAAGTCATTATCCTTGTGCTGGGGCTCGGGGGGTTCTCTGGTCTGGCCCCTTTGCTGAGGCTGCAGCCAGGCAGGAGAGGGGACTTGCTTGGCATGGGGGCTTTTGAAGGCATGACTCTGTGTGTGCTGTATCCAGTCCTGCCATCCTGGTTCCTGCTTGCATGTTTAGAAAACCATATGGAGGTTTTCTCAAGAAATGCAAGCAACTGCTGGTAGCACAGTGTGGCTGTTGTCCCCTCTTGAGGCAGTGCATCCTCCAGTGCTGAACTGAAGAAAACTTGCAGGGGGACAGCTGGAAGAGGAGCTCTTAAAGACTGAATTGTGGTTTGGTCAGAGGCACTAGTGGCAGGCTAGTGATGGTCACTGCCAATAAAATGAGAGCTTGGCCCAGTTTCAGGGTTGGGACAATTACTTGAACTTGCACGTGTGTCTTTGGGAGAAGAGTGCTTTTTGACATCCTCCTGCAGCTTGGTAGCTAATAAGCTGTCACACAGGGTTAGTCCTAATGGCAGCAAAACTGAAGTGTTGGAAATTGTAAGTGGGAGAGCAATCGAGAATGTCAGCTTCGAAGCTTAATCATCAGCCCCAGCTTACAAAGTTAACACAGAACCGCAGAAACATTCAGGTTGGAAAAGACCCTCAGGATCACCAAGTCCAGCTGATAACCCTACTCTACAAGGTTCACCCCTAAACCAAAGATAGATGCTTTCTGAATGTGGTGGGTTGAAATTCACCCCCCAACGTAAAATTGCCAGACCAGCTCCGTTGAAAGCAAATGAAGCTGTGTTTACAAGCAAACCTACAATCTAAAACATGAAATGCAATGAATATGTACAAAATACAAAATATTTACAGGTGTTTACAATTTATAAACAACACAAGAACCCCCCTGGACAAAACCAATAGCTTCCCCTTCCCTGTTCCCTTCCCTCCCCCCTGTACACAGGACAAGAGAAAGAGCAGAGAGTTGCTGTTAGTTACTTGACCACAATAAAGAACACTGCCAAGGTCAGCAAAGGCAGAGCCAGTATCTGCCAGAGTGGAGGAAGTGAAAAGAGAGAGTTAGTGTACAAAACTAACTTTATGTTAAATATCTGTCCAGTTGGATTATTTAGACCTTATCATTATTTTCCTTTTGGCATCCAATGGTGATTTATTTACATTCCATCACTTTCTGTTCAAGATCTGTGGAAAATTTTCTCGGCACAGCCTAAAACTACCACACTGAAAAAGAAGCCTGGCTGATGCTTCAGAATGGTAGTATCAGCTCTGTCAAAATGAACTGCCAGATCCAAGCTGTGTGCATGCTCTGCCTCAAGTTCCAGGCCCGTCTTGCCTCTGTTTCCTCATGAGGAGAGTGCACCCTGACTTGATCTGCTGTCCAGAGAAGAGCAACCAAGCTGGTGAAGGGCCTTGAACACAGGTTTTGCAGAATCATAGAATCATTAAGGTTGGAAAAGACCTCTAAGATCATCAAATCCAATCTTCTTCTGTTCTGTGAGGATTAGCTGAGGGAATTGGGGTTGTTTAGTCTGGAGAAGAGGAGGATGAGAGGAGACCACATTGATCTCTACAACTACCTGAAAGGAGGTTGGAGTGAGGTGGGGGTCAGTGTCTTCTCACCTGTAACAGGTGAGAGGACAAGAGGAAATGGCCTCAAGTTGTGCCAAGGAAGGTTTAGGTTAGGTGTTAGGAACAATTTCTTCACAGAAATTAACAGGCTTGTCAGGCATTGGAACAGGCTTCTCAGGGAGGTGGTGGAGTCCCCATCCCTGGAGGTATTCAAAAGACTCTTGTCTGTGGTGCTTAGGGACATGGTTTAGTGGTAGTAGCTTATCAGTAGTGATGGGATTGTGAGCTCTAGGTGAGTGCTTGGACTTGATGATCTCAAAGGTCTCTTCCAACCTCAACAGTTCTGTTATTCTATGATATTGATGAATTTTGAAGCCAGGCAGACCAAGGGGAGGACATGACTGGCAATAAATGATCTTCTGAGGTCCCTTGTCTTTCTGACACCTGCCAGAATCCCCAGTCTTCCATCTGACTTCCTTGTCTTTCCAGAGTAGTGTTTTCTCTAACTGCACAGCTCTATGGCCCCAGCTAATAACAGTAAATTTCCTCAGACAGAACTACATTAGCAGTACATCACAAGGCCACTATCAGCCTGGGAGCACTTTGCAAGTAGAAACTTCCTCCTGTTTGATTTCAGAGACCTGACTTAATTCCCATCTGAGGAGAAGCCAGCTGGAAAATGCCTCATTTCCCAGTGTGTTAGCTTACTGAAGTTATCATGTTTGCTGTCCTTTGTCTCAATATGAAGTAAGATGAAAATTGAAGCTGTTGATTCAGCTGGAAGACACTACAGTCTTTTCACCTCCTCAGGTTTGGAGAGGTACACTTCTACTCAGGGATCCTTAGGTATGCCTTTGGTGTAACTAATTCAGGTGTAGATGAATATGGAAATATTGCAGTATTTTCTGTGCTCTTAGAATCATAGATTTGTTTTGGTTGGAAAAGATCTCTAACAACACAGAGTCCAACTGTCAGCCTAAGACCCCTGTGGCCACTAAACCATGTCCCAAAGCGCCATGTCCTCCAGGGATGGTAACCCACCACCTCCTTGGCCAGCCTATTCCAATGACCATTCTTTCAGTAAAGAATATTTTCCTGATATCCAGCCTTAACCTTCCCTGACACAATTTCAGGCCCTTTCCTCTCATTCTATCACCTGATACTAGGGAGAAGAGACTGACCCCCACCTCACTACAACCTCCTGATCTTCTGCCAAGCCACACAGTTGCCTTCTGAAATGCTTTTAAGTGTACCTGACCTTGAGGCAGCTCCTGTTGCAGAGCCAAGTACATGTCTCCAATCCAGCACAAAGGAATTTGAAAAATGGCTTTGCCTGCCAAAACTGAGGATATTCAAGCCTCTGCAGATAGTGGCAGTCAGTAAACTGAGCTCTGGTAATGGCTGGACAGGCATTTGAATAACTTCCTTTCCTGTGTGTGTTTTGTTTCTATTAGAAAGAGAAAAGGAGAAGAGGTAGATGGAAATGTGACTGTGAAAAAGAAACAGAAAAAAGAAAAAGAGAAAGAATCAAAGCAAGAAAAGCTGCTGAAGGTAAGTTTTAGCTGATTGCATCTTGAAGTGCTTTGTTAGAAGAGTGTCAGGCACTAACTGAAGGGCTGTAGCTCCTAGAGAAGGACTCTACCTCATGCCCAGGCAAAGCAAAGCTGTAGCGCAGCTGGTTCTCATGTCCTGGCACAGGAGATCCCCTCTCACTAGGATTTTGCTGAGGGCAATTCACCCTGTTGCTTTCTCCTGAAAGACAGGAAGGAAGTTTTCTAGGACTTGAGTTTATTAGATTTAAATAGATTAGGTTAAATGCCTTCACTCTCAGGGAGGGCTGGTTCTGTGTTTCTTCTTGGCTCATCTGCTTGTGGTGACTGAAGCTCTGAGCCCAAGCACTGTTGAGAAGAGCCTGGAAACCCATGAAATTCACACTGTGAAAATGAAACAGAAGTGCAGAACTAGATTAATGGGAAATCATATTTTTTTTCTTTGGCTTTTTTTTTTCACCCTCTGGGGAGCTGTGTTCAGTTCTTGGGCACAAAGTGTGGCAGATGACAGATTTCTACCTTTCACTTTCTAGAATGTTGTGGGAAGAGTTCCCGACATGACATCAGAAATTTTTTTATTTATTGAAAGTTTGGCATAGGGGCTTTCCAATAAAATAATTATCAAGTTGGTTCTGCTGCTGTCTGCTTCAGAATGGAAATTTCCTGGCTTTTGTTGAATTGGCATTGCCTTAATTTTCAACAGAACTTAGCTGAGACATTATCAAGGTTTTGCTGCTGCAGTGCCTGTCCTAGGTTTTGAGGTAAAATCTGTGACTCTCTGTTTTGGTAAACCTAAAGGTTCTTGGTGCTCTTCCTCTGACAGTCTGCCTTTCAGGCTTGCTAAAACCTTGACCCTGTGCTACAGTATCAGGAGTGTCCTTAGCAATCAATTGCAAGTAGCTAAGCTGCTGGATTTTGTCAACAGGAACAGACAGAGCTGATCTGGGGCATCAAGGATGAGCTGAGGAAGGTTTGCTCCACTAATGACCTGAAAGAGCTGCTGATCGCCAACAAGCAGGAAGTCCCTGCAGGGGAGAATGCTGTGAGTTGGTCTGGAGCTGCTTTGCATGTGTGCTGGGTCTTTGAATGGGTGAAGCTGACCTGAACCAACACTTCTGCAAGGTCCACAAGTCTGAAACGTGTTCCTAAGAGTTCTGAACGGAATTCAGTGCAAAGCTCAGTCCTTTTGTCCTGGGACTCTGATGATGTTTTATGATACTGACTTCAGCATCTTAGTCTCTGTATTCTGCTGTGCCTAAACTGGGCCAGGGCTTTGGTTTTGTTTTTTTTTGTGTTGCTGGCCCTTCAAGAGCAGGTTAATTACAGCGTTTCACATTGCCTCCCTCAACTGTTGAAATTATGGAAAAAGAGCCAAAAAAATGAATATATTGTTTCCTGCTATCTTTCCTAAAAACAGTCACTTTTCAGTCTGTGTAACTTGTGAAAGTCTTTTTTGGAGCCACACATTGCTTTAAGTATTAGTATTTATTAAGACTCTGAGAGGACTGTGGGCTGGGATGTGGGAAATGTCTAAACTCAAAATGGCCAAGAAATACTCTAGGGAGGAAAACCAGGACTGATCTGAGCCTACGTTCCCAGATGCCATAGCTCATGTCCTCCTTGACTGTTCCTTGCCTGGTCAGGTGCTGTGTGGCAGGTATATTCTGAATACAAGAGGCTGTGAGCCGTGGGTGTGGTGACCAGGGAAACTTCATGTCATGGCTTTCAGATGTCATAAATCCATCAGTGGTGGTGAGAGTCTTGGTTTATGTGCATGACAAAGCCTGGAAACGTCTACATCTGCCTGCCAGCAGCCTGGGGTTTTCTTTCTTGTGCAGCCCAGTGTAGCATAGTGCAGAGGCTTCCAGCCTCCTTCTGCCATAACCTGGTTTGTATTCTTTGTTGCTGTTTAGATTTTGGACCGAGTAGCAGATGGGATGGCGTTTGGAGCCCTGCTTCCCTGTGAGGAGTGTAAGGGGCAGTTTGTGTTCAAGAGTGATGCCTATTACTGCTCAGGGAATATCACTGCCTGGACTAAGTGTGTTGCTAAAACACAGGCTCCCAGCAGGAAGGACTGGGTGATCCCAAAGGTGGGTGTTTTCTGCAAACCTGCACCTTTCTTGACCAATGTTACATCTTGCAAGGAGATTGAATAAGCAGTACAGGTTAGGAGGTGATCTGCTAGAACGCAGCCCTGTGGAGAAGGACCTGGGAGTCCTGGTGGTTAACAAGTGATCCATGGGTCAGCAAGGTGCCCTTGGGGCCAAGAGGGCAAATGGTATCCTGGGGTGCATTAGGAAGAGTGTGGCCAACAGATCGAGGGAGGTTCTCCTCCCCCTCTACTCTGCCCTGGTGACACCTCACCTGAAATATCCAGTTTTGGGCTCTTCAGTTCAAGAGAGACAGGGATCTACTAGTGAGAGTCCAACAGAGGGCTACCAGGCTGATTGAGGGACTGGAGCACTGCCTTATGAGGAGGGGCTGAGAGACCTGGGGTTGGTTAGTCTGGAGAGGAAAAGACTGAGAAGGGATCTAATAAATGTTTCTAAATATCTGAGGGCTGGGTGTCAAGAGGGAGGGGACAGGCTCTGCTCAGTTACACCCTGTGATAGGACAAGAGGCAATGGATATAAACTACAGCACAGGAGGTTCCACCTCAACATGAAGAGGAATTTCTTCTCTGTGAGAGCCACAGAGCACTGGAACAGGCTGCCTGGAGAGGTTGTGGAGTCTCCTCTGGAGACTTTCAAGACCCATCTGGATGTGTTCCTGTGTGACCTGTGCTAGATTCTATGGTCCTGCTCTGGCAGGGGGGTTGGACTCGATGATCTTTGGAGGTCCCTTCCAACCCCTAACATCCTGTGATCCTGTGAAGAGTCAGTGTCAGGTGCTGAAGAGCAGAGTGTGCTGAGCAGTAAGGTCTTGTCACAGCTACATGCCTCACGATGAGGGGACAGGAACATCTCTCTTATGAGAGACTGAGAGAATTGGGTCCTTGTAGTCTGGAAAAGAGAAGACTGAGAAGGGATCTCATAAATGCTTAGAAATACTGAAAGGGTGAGTGTCAGGAGGATGGGACCAGGCTTTTTTTGGTGGTGCCCAGGACAGAACAAGGGGTAACAGGCACCTACTTGAACATAAGAAGTTTCATCTAAACATGAGGAGGAGCTTCTTTAATTTCAGGTAATGGAGCACTGGAACAGGCTGCCCAGAGAGGTTGTGGAGTCTTCATCTCTGGAAACACTCAAAACCCTCCTGGACATGTTCCTGTGTGACTTTCTTTAGGTGAACCTGCCTTGGCAGGGTGTTTGGATTCGATGATCCCTACCGTTTTCAATTCTGTGTCGACAGCTAATCCATAACTAAAGAATGTTTTTGTTTTTTTTTTCCCCCAGTAACACTAAATTGAAAGACATACTGTTGATTTGATTTGAAACCCATCATTTACCCTCTTTTAGCTTTGTTTTCCCGGTTGGTAAAGTAGGTGTTTGCCTACCATAGTACGGAGGTCTCAGAAATCCTTTCTAAGACCTGAGCCAATGCCAACATCTGGCCAGTGCTCAACTCAGCCTTCCAATTTTGTACTACACTTTATTGTTTTTAAACTCTACTGATGCTTCCATCCCACAGGAGTTTCGGGAAATTCCTTACCTGAAGAAATTTAAGTGTAAGAAACAGGACAGGGTGTTCCCTCCAGACGCTGTGAATGTGAACTCTGTGCCTCCTCCCTCTGCATCTGCTCCTTTGACACAGACTGTGTCCGCACCTAGAGGTGAGTGACTTGCCTGGAGGTAAGTTCAGGGTGGTGTGCAAGGCCATTCCCAGCCAGACAAACATGCCACTCTCAACAGGCATGCTGTTCTCCTGTCCCTAAGCTGGAGAATCAGATAAATCCTGATACGGTGGGGTGCCTGGGGACACGGGCTTGAGCTCCTACTCGTTTCCTAGCAAATCATTCTGGATATTTCTTGATGGTGATGTTTGCAGCACATGTGACCTGTTGGAGAGCAGTAAAGGGGAAAAGGACCTGGGGGTCCTAGTGGGTGGAAGGTTGACCATGAGCCAGCAATGTGCTCTTGTGGCCAAGAAAGCTAGTGCCATCCTGGGGTGTATTAGAAGGGCTGTGGTTAGTAGGTGAGAGAGGTTCTTCTCTGTCTCTACTCTGCCCTGGTAAGGCTGCATCTGGAATATTGTGTCTAGTTCTGGGCCCCTCAGTTCAAGAAGAACCTCAGGGAACTGCTTGAGTCCAGCATAGAGCCACAAAAATTATTAAGGGAGTAGGGAGTGGAACATCTTCCCTATGAGGACAGACTGAGGGAGCTGGGACTCTTCAGCTTGGAAAGGAGGAGACTGAGAGGTGACCTCATTCATGTTCATAAATATGTAAAGGGTGAGTGCCAAGAGGGTGGAGCCAGGCTCTGCTTGGTGATGCCCAATGACAGGACAAGAGGCAATGGGAGGAAGCTGAGGTATAGGAAGTTCCATGGGAACAGGAGGAAAAATTTTTTCACTGTGAGGGTGACAGAACACTGGAACAGGCTGCCCAGGGGGGTTGTGGAGTCTCCCTCTCTGGATGTGTTCCTGTGTGATCTGGTATAGGTGATCCTGCTCTGGCAGGGGGGTTGGACTGCATGTTCTTTGCAGCCCCTAATATTCTGTGATTCTGTGAAAAACTTGCAAGGTGTGTGTTTCAAATTGTGTTGTGAGGGACACCTGCTGTGCAATACCTTCTTGCTTGCTTTCTTGGGCAGCATCTAGGGACCTCCATAATGCCACTATATTCCACATCATGTCAGATTTTAAGGGCGAGAGAGTTTTGGTGTGTGGTTTGGGTTTTGTTTTTGGTTTTTTGGTTTTATTTTTTTACACCCTCCATTGGGATTTGGCTTTACCAGTCACTGACTTCCCTTAAGCAAAGCAAATGTTCTGTCTCTGGCCCCCAAGCTGGCAAAAAGTTGGACTCTGGAAATTCCCTGTAGGCTATTGGAACGAGTTGCATGCTTTGCTGAGAGCTTTGCTGGCTTCTTTCTTGCTCACTCTTTTTAGCCCTGGCTATAGTTTTGGGAGCAGGGGAGTATTGTTACTTGGTGAAAGAGGTGGGAATAATTCTGCAGAGCTAATTTTAGCCAGATTGCATTATTTTAGCAATATTTTAGCAATGGGGACAAAGTAACCCAGGTCGTGGCTCTGATTGGCAAGTTGATTC
Source organism: Indicator indicator (assembly GCF_027791375.1). NCBI lineage: Eukaryota > Metazoa > Chordata > Aves > Piciformes > Indicatoridae > Indicator > Indicator indicator. Next base: position 57,866,691 of record NC_072011.1, on the reverse strand, counting down.
CAGCCCCAGTATGCATGAAAGTAAGTTCAAAAGATGGACTGAAATTAAGGCTGGGGTTCTTAGCTTGCTAGCAGTTTAACTAATCTGGGCTGGGGGAAGAAGAGGAAACTAAACTCTCAGCTGGTGAGCCAGAGTTAACAGCATCTATCTGCAGCAGTGCAGGTGTGCTCTTAGGCGCTTGCCACGTCCCAGACCCACCTGCATTGCAAGGTGTTAACATGATGATGTGAGCCTCAGATGCTTGTCAGTTGACTCCTGACTTGTGGTGGGGTTTTCTTTTGTATCCCTGTACTGTCTGTAAGATCAAGACTCAAATATATGAGCACCATTGCTTGAGAGGCAATCCCCTCTTTCTCCAGCCCCTCAAAAACTAATTTCTTTTTGAGGAAGCAGAAGCTTTCATGTTGGAGTGAGTTTCTGGCAGATGTTTAAGGATGCTCTTTGTACAGCACAAGAGATCTCAATCCCCACATAGAATCATAGAGTTGTCAGGGTTGGAAGGGACCTCAAGGATCATCTAGTTCCAACCCCCCTGCCATGGGCAGGGACACCTCACACTAGAGCAGGTTGCTCACAGCCACATCCAGCCTGGCCTTAAACACCTCCAGGGATGAGGCTTCTGCCACCTCCCTGGGCAACCTGTTCCAGTGTCTCACCACCCTCATGGTGAAGAATTTCTTCCTAACATCCAATCTGAGCCTACCCATTTCTCTTTTTTTTCCATTCCCCCTAGTCCTATCACTACCTGACACCCTAAGAAGTCCCTCTCCAGTTTTCCTGTAGGCCCCCTTCAGATACTGGAAGGCCACAATAAGGTCTCCTCGGAGCCTTCTCTTCTCCAGACTGAACAGCCCCAACTCTCTCAGGCTGTCTCCATAGCAGAGGAGCTCCAGCCCTCTGCTCATCCTCGTGGCCCTTCTCTGGACACATTCCAGCACCTCCAGATCCTTCCTGCAATAGGGGCTCCAGAACTGGACACAGTACTCCAGGTGGGGTCTCACCAGAGCAGAGTAGAGGGGGAGAATCACCTCCCTTGACCTGCTGGCCACACTTCTCTTGATGCAGCCCAGGATACAATTTGCTTTCTGGATGGCAAGTGCACCCTGGTGGCTCATGTTGAGCTTCTCATCCACCAGGACCCCCAGGTCCTTTTCTTCAGGGCTGTTCTCAAGCCAGTCACTGCCCAGCTTGGGATTGCCCTGACTCAGATGCAGGACCTTGCACCGTGTAAGAAATTGGGCAAGGAAGGCAAGAGACTGCCATGGCTGAGCTGTGGCCTGCTGGTCAAACTAAAGGACAAGTTGGGACTACAGAGGAAATGGAAGAAGGGACAGGCATCCTGGGAGGAGTATAGGGACGTTGCCAGGTTGTGCAGGGACGAGGTCAGGAAGGCCAAGGCACAGCTGGAACTGAACTTGGCAAGGGATGTAAAGAAAAACAAGGCAGGCTTCTACGGGTACATTAACTAGAAAAGGAGGGTTAAAGAAAGCATCCCCCCCATGATGAGCAGCAGTGGAGGAGGTCCAGAGGAGAGCCATAAAAATGATCAGGGGGATGGAGCACCTCTGCTATGAAACAGACTGAGGGAGCTGGGATTGTTCAGCCTGGAGAAGAGAAGGCTCTGGGGAGATCTAAATGCAGCCTTCCAGTACCTCAAGGGGGCCTCCAAGAAGGATAGAGAGAGACTGTTTATAAAGGACAAGGGGCAATGGCTTCAAACTAGAGAAGAGCAGATTTAGGATGGATGTTAGGAACAGGTTCTGCACCATGAGGGTAGTGGAACACTGGAACAGGTTGCCCAGGGAGGTGGCTGGGGCCTCATCCCCAGAGATATTTAAAGTGGGGCTTGTCAGGGCTCTGGGCAGCCTGATCTGGTTGAGGATGTCCCTGCTGACTGCAGAGAGGGTTGGATTAGATAACCTTTGGAGGTCCCCTTCAACCCAGACCATTCTATGATTCTCCTATGCTGTCCAGGCATCAAAAGATGAGGAAGGCAAAGCACAATCTCCAGGTAACACAGTGCTGAAGCAGACTGATTGGTTGGGGTTTTTTTAAATTTCATTTAAAAAAAGAAAAAGTCAGGCAAATAATGCCTGCATAGATACATCTGCCCTCCCTGTCTTCCATACCTTATGTTTGTTGATTGGTGCTGAGCTTTGTTGCCTTTCCTAGGAGAATCACAGAATCAACCAGGTCGGAAAAGACCTCAGAGATCATCAAGTCCAACCTATTACCTAATACCTAACACCTCATGACAACTAAACCATGGCTCCAAGTGCCACATCCAATCTTTTTTTGAACACCTTCAGGGATGGTGACTCCACCACCTCCCTGCGCAGCACATTCCGATGGCAAATTGTTCTTTCTGTGAAGAACTTTCTCCTCACCTTGAGCTTAAACTGCCCCTGCACAGCTTGAGACTGTGTCCTCTGGTGCTGGTTGCCTGGGAGAAGAGACCAATCCCCACCTGGCTAAAATCTCCTTTCAGGTAGTTGTAGAGAGCAGTAAGGTCTCCCCTGAGCCTCCTCTTCTCCAGGCTAAACACCCCCAGCTCCCTCAACGTCTCCTTATAGGGCTTGTGCTTGAGACCTCTCACCAGCCTTGTTGCTCTTCTCTGGACATGTTCAAGTATCTCATTGTCCTTAAATTGAGGGCCCAGAATGACTCCCCTGCTCCTGCTGGCCATGCTATTTTTGATGCAGGCCAGGATACCATTGGCCTTCTTGGTCACTTGGGCACAGTGAGAAGGGGAGCTTCCTCCCAGTAGCTGAGCACAGGTCTGACCTGCCTGACACTTGCCTCCCTTCCAGCTGGGCTGAGTGTGGAGGATGCTGTCCTTTGTTATTTGTCTGGAGGGCTCTGTGCCCATTGCTAACACGCTGTGCTATTTCCAAACTCCTAGATAAACCTCTGACCAACATGAAGATCCTGGTCCTTGGAAAGCTGTCAAAGAACAAGGAGGAAGTGAAGGGCATTGTGGAGGACCTGGGAGGAAAGATGACAACAACAGCTAACAAGGCCACCCTGTGCATTAGCACTCAGAGTAAGCAGATGTGCCTTGGTTACTCGTAGCACTGCTGGCTGAGCCAAGCAGATGCAGAGGACACGGAGTTGTCTGGGGATCAGGGTTTGGACTGGGAGTGTTTTGTGTGCACAGGTGGCCTTCATGTGCTTGGAAAAGTAAAGACAGGTGTGTGCTGTTGGGAGATTTATGTACCTAGCACATGAACCCTGCAGGTTGTGCCATAGGGCTCTGTTGGGTCTGCAGTAGGTGGAGCTTGGGTCTGTGTCTGGAACATGGTGATATGCAAGCCACCCTTACTGGGATGATGGGTCCTGGAGGCTGTGTCTGTGCTTGCCTTGAAGAAGCTGCAGAACTGACTCTGAGTGCCTGGGGGCAGTTGTTTTCTCTGCTGCCAACTTAGGGTCTGCTGTTGCTCACTGTTAGAGTTAAGGTGCAAACTGGCTACTGAGGTATGAAATCTCCCACGACCTAGGAGGAGGTTCCAAGAGAGACTGTACAGCTCCCTGCCTAGCTCCAGGAAGGGGAGAGCTGGACCAGACAGGTAAAACAGTTCCTGCTCTAGGCCAAGCTGTACTTTTGAGCCAGTGGGGTTTTGCTTTCCAAAGGACATGGTGAACTCAAAATGTGGTGAAATTGTGTTTCCACAAAGTGTTGAGAGAGCCATGAATCATGGCCAGAGGAAGGAATTAAAGTCTGAAACCTCACTGGTGGTTTTTTTTTTTTTTTTTCCTCTCTTTCCCACCCTTCCTCTTCAGAGGATGTGGAGAAAATGAGCAAGAAGATGGAAGAAGTAAAGGAGGCCAAAGTCCGAGTGGTCTCAGAGAAGTTTCTTCAGGATGTGAAATCCTCCAGCAAGGACTTTCAGGAGCTTGTGTCTCTCCATGCACTTTCCCCTTGGGGTGCAGAAGTGAAAATGGAGCATGAGGAAATGGCTGTGGATGGGAAGTGCAGCAAGCCCCCAAGCATGAAGAGTGCTGGGAAGGTCAAAGAGGAACAAGGTGAAGAACAAAGTGTTTGTTTCTCCAGTGCTGTGCATGTACCAAGCAAATTTGGGTATAGAATGCTCTTACCCTTTCCTTGAGCTCCCTGCCCTTTTTCTCCTAATCATTTAAAATCATAGTCTTGGACCCATTCACCTCACCCATTCTTTTCCATGTCACACCTCTTCACAACGAGGGTAGTGAAATACTGGACCAGGTTGCCCAGATGTGTGGTGGAGGCCTCATCCCTGGAGACAGTCAAGGGCAAACTTGATGCAGCCCTGAGCAACCTGATCTAATAAGTCCCTGCTCACTGCAGGGGGGGTGGGCAAAATGACCTTCAAGGGTCCCTTCCAACCTGATGTATTCTGTGATTCTGTGAGGTAAACACAGAGCTGTCTCCTAAGCTGGCTTTTGTTTCCCCTAGTTCAGTCTTGCTTCAGAGATCTCCTGGGCTGCATGTGCCCAAGCTCCCTGACATCAGTCTGGTCCCTTCCTTTGTAACATGTCAGCTTCTCTGTCATTCTGGGTCAGTGCTGCAGATGCTGAGGCATCAAGAGGTGACAGACACTACAGAGATTCTTAAGGGATATTAGCCAGTGAAAAAATCCTGGAGTGCAGAGCGAGGAGTCTTTGTTCTACTTGGTTTGGAACATAATTTTTTTTTAATGGAGGAGGAAAAATACCCAGTGCCAGTGGCCTTCTGCATTATTAGTGCTGGACACAGAACAAAAGCATCAGATCTGCTCACCTGTCTTCAGAACCCATTCTTTTCCATGTCACAGAATCATACAACAGTAGGAGTTGGAAGTGACCTGTGGAGATCAAGTCCAACCTCCCTGCCAAGGCAGGTTCACCTAGAGAAGGTCACAAAGGAACATGTCCAGGCAGATTTTGAATGTCTCCAGAGGTGGAGACTTCACCACCTCTCTGGAAAGCCTGTTCCATGACCTTAAATTAAAGAAGTTCCTCCTCATGTTTAGAGAGAACAGCTTATGTTGAAGTTTGTCTGTTACCCCTTGGCCTGTCAGTGGACACCTCTGAAAAAAGCCTGATCCCATCCTCCTGACACCCACCCTGTCAGAATTTCTAAGCATTTAGGAGACCATTCTCCCAGTCTTCTCTTTTCCAGACTAAAAAGACCCAATTCTCTCAGTCTTTCCTCATAAGAGAGATGTTTCAGTCCCCTCAGCATCCTTTTAGCCTTTTTCTATACCCTGTCAAGAAAGTCCCTGTCCTTTTTGAACTGGAGAGCCCAGAGCTGGACACAGTATTCCAGATGTGGCCCCACAGGGCGGAGGAGAGGAGAACCTCCCTCAATCTGCTGACCACTTTCTTCATGCTCCCCAGGATGCCACTGGCCTTCTTGGCCTCAAGGACACATTGCCAGCTCATGGTCAGCCTGTTGTCCACTGGAACTTCCAGGTCCTCTTCCCCAGAGCTTGTCTCCAACAGATCAGCCCCCAGCCCGTGGTGATCCATGGGGTTGTTATTCCCCAGATGCAGGACTCTATGCTTGCCCTTGTTGAAGTTTTTAAATACCACTTAAACACAACCCCAAATGTGACGTTTATCTGCTGTGCAGGTGAAAAACAGATATATCCCACCCCTTGGGCTCTAAAGGAAGGAGATGGAATCTGAAGAGATCTTAATTTCTCATGTGATTGGCAGGGTGGGGACTTGGAATTGCCTGCTAAAGCCAGGTAAAGAAAGCCATTGAAGCCATTGTGCTCATATCCTGGGAATCTGATTTGAAGTCTCCTTAGGGTGATAATTATGCAAATTAAGATTGCAAAGGTTCATTCATGTTAAACTGTGTTGCCTGCCTAGGAAAAAAAAATAATGTTTTCTCTACAGGACCTAGCAAGTCTGAAAAGAAAATGAAGCTAACAGTTAAGGGTGGAGCTGCTGTAGATCCTGATTCTGGTGAGTGATAACAATAGCTGTGCCTGCACCACAGTTTTCTGGATGCATGATCCTTTGCCAAGTAAGTTTTTTGTGAAAGGATAAGAATTCCATAAAAGTAACAGGAATTTTTAAGCCTTTTTTTTTTTTTTCTTGCTAGGAAAGTAAAGATTGAGATCCAGTGCTGGATGTTGCAGGATTTTCTAGTGCAGCTTTCAGAAGGACCATCTCAATTAGTGATAGGATGAAGGGGGGATGGCTTGAAGCTGACATCCAGTGCTGGATGTTGCAGGGTTTTCTAGTGCAGCTTTCAGAAGGACCATTTCAATCAGTGATAGGACAACAGGAGATGGCTTGAAGCTGACATCCAGTGCTGGATGTTGCAGGATTTTCTAGTGCAGCTTTCAGAAGGACCATTTCAATCAGTGATAGGACAACAGGAGATGGCTTGAAGCTGACATCCAGTGCTGGATGTTGCAGGGTTTTCTAGTGCAGCTTTCAGAAGGACCATTTCAATCAGTGATAGGACAACAGGAGATGGCTTGAAGCTGACATCCAGTGCTGGATGTTGCAGGATTTTCTAGTGCAGCTTTCAGAAGGACCATTTCAATCAGTGATAGGACAACAGGAGATAGCTTTAAGCTCACATCCAGTGCTGGATGTTGCAGGGTTTTCTAGTGCAGCTTTTAGAAGGACCATTTGAATTAGTGATAGGACAAGAAGGAATGGCTTTACGCTGGAAGAGGATACTAGGTAAAAATTCTTTGCAGTGAGGGTGGTGAGGCACTGGGACAGGTTTCCCAGAGAGGTTGTGGATGCCCCCTCCCTGGAGGTGTTCAGGCCTTGTGCAACCTGCTCTAGTGGAAGGTGTCTCTGCCCATAGCAGGGGGGTTGGAGCTAGATGATTTTCAAGATCCATTCTATGTATCTATTAATCAAGGCATGCACCTTACTGAGCAGCAGGAGCATCTACCAATGAGGTGAATGGAGGCCCAGCCAACACAGGACACTGGTCTGGCATGAGCATCATCCTTCAGAGTTTTTTGGGGGCCAGCTGATGCTACTTTCCAAACCTGTGATACACAGACACTGTGAGAATTCATACTGCATCCAAGGCCAACCTTTGGCTTTTCAGTCCATTTGCCAACATGACACCTGTGGAGCTGAATCTCTCAAGAATTCCTCCCACCAATGTCAGTTAGATTTTTTGTCAAGTGTTACATGGTTTGTTTTTTTTTTTTTTTTCCCTCCAGCTAGGATTGAGGCTCACTTCAGGTTATCTAAAGGTGTGTGGCCACAATTTGTTGAAAAGAAAACATGCTGAACATGCTGCAAGTAGTTTTGAATGGGCACCTGGGGTCACTCTTTTTCTGGTGGTCTTTTTGTTAAGATTCACACTACTTTTTGAGTGAGCACAGATGTAAGAAGGAGACCTAAAATGGGAAGTTCCTCTGTGTTCTAATTTGTTTCTTTTCTGTAGGTTTGGAGGATTCTGCTCACGTCTTTGAAAAAGGTGGAAAGATTTTCAGTGCAACTCTGGGCCTAGTAGATATTGTGAAAGGAACAAATTCCTACTATAAACTTCAGCTGCTAGAGGATGACAGAGAGAACAGGTGAGTTTAGTTTTCACTAGGAATAGTTGTTCATTTTTTCCCAATATAGACTGGATTGATATTTTTTTGCATCTTAAAAGGCAAAGTGAGTAAAATGTCTTGTCGGGGAGATAGGGATACATTTATCTTAAATAGTAAACCTAAACACACACACACACACAAAAAAAAAACCAAACCACAAAACAACCAAATAACACTTAAATAGTAAACCCAAACACAAAACCCACAAAACAACCAGACAACAAATGACCCCTAGGGAGAGCTGTGCTCTTTGTGGAGACATTTCTTTGTGGTGTTGACAAAATTGTAACTTGGGAAGTGACCATGTTTGCAGATTTGCCTCTGGTAATCTTCATTTCCACATGCTGGGATGAGCAAGGCACATATGGTTGGTGTCTGGGGTAATTGTCTAACAGTATTCAGTGACTGATGGCTGCCTTTGGGAATACAGAAGCAGAATTTGGTGAAGGTTCCTCTGTTCTAACATCAAGATCCCATCTGTAAAGTCTGTGATGCTGGGAATTTTTCCCATGTTCTCCAGCTTACTCTTTTAATTGCAGAGCTGTAAGCTTGGGAAACAAAACCAGATTCTAGTTATTCTACCACCGTGTGTTCCTGAATTGCATGCCCTGGGACTTAACAAAATGCACTGAAATAGTCAGGGGATGATCATGTGTTTAGCTTTCCAGTCTTATCAGATGCATGGCAGAACTGTCAGTGGTTGCTTTACTGAATAGATTAAAGAATCATAGAAGGGTAGGGGTTGGAAGGGACCTCTAAAGATCAAATCCAACCCCCATGCCAAAGCAGGATCACCTAGGGAAGGTCACGCAGGAACACATCCAGACTGGTTTTGAAAGTGTCCAAAGGAGGAGACTCCACAACATCTCTGAGCAGCCTGTTCCAGTGCTCCATCACCCTCACAGTAAAGATGCTTTTCCTCATGTTGAGGTGGAACTTCCTGTGTTCCAGTTTGTATCCGTTGCCCCTCATCCTATCATAGGACACCATTGAAAAGAGACTGGCCCCCTGTTCTTGACACCCACCCTTCAGATATTTATTTGTAAACATTAATAAAGATCTTCTTTCAGCCTTCTCCAGACTAAATAGCCCCAGGTCTCTCAGCCTTTTTCCTCATAAGTCAGTGCTCCAGTCCTTTAATCATCCTCATAGCCTCCTTTGGACACTCTCTAGACCCCTGTTGCTCTTGAACTGGGGAGCCCAGAACGGGACACAATACTCCAGGTGTGTTCTCACCAGGGTAGATTAGAGGGGAAGGAGAACCTCCCTTGACCTGCTGGCCACACTCTTCTTAATGTACCCCAGGATACCATTGGCCTTCTTGGCCACAAGGGCACATTGCTGTCCCATGGATAACTTATTGTCCACCAGGGATTGAAGATCCTTGTCCAGGGAGCTATTTTCCAGCAGGTCAACCCCTAATCTGTACTGGTGCATGATTGATTGATTGTATATGGTATGATTCTATGATTCAGTTGCTCCCCTGCAGTCAGTGATAGAGAAAGTCTTCCATAAAACGAATGGTGGGGAGCAAATGGCTGATTCTCATGCAGTCACATGGTTGTGGCAGGGTCAGTTTTGTATGGACTGAGATCTGGAGGCAGAGTATCTCATCTCTGTTCTTTTCTGACATTCCACTTCTCTAGATACTGGGTGTTCAGGTCCTGGGGGCGCGTGGGCACCGTCATCGGGAGCAACAAGCTGGAGCAGATGCCGTCAAAAGAGGATGCTGTGGAACACTTCCTGAATTTGTACGAAGAGAAAACTGGCAACTCCTGGCATTCAAAGAACTTCACTAAATACCCCAAAAAATTCTACCCCCTGGAAATAGATTATGGACAGGTAACACTGAAATGTGCCAGATTTCAGATGCTCAGCTGCTTCTCTCTAGCTGTTCTGGTCAGCACTCACTGTTGGGTCGCTTAGACTTGACAGACCTGAGGAATGAAGTACAGGTGCAACTATTGCATCTTCTCTGTGCTGCAGGGAGAGTTGTAGAGCAGTGAATGTGAGGCATTAAAAGCAGACATGTTGGGAGCCTGAGGAATAAAGTGCAGGTGCAACTATTGCATCTTCTCTGTGCTGCAGGGAGAGTTGTAGAGCAGTGAATGTGAGGCATTAAAGCAGACATGTTGGGAGCCTGAGGAATGAAGTGCAGGTGCAACTATTGCATCTTCTCTGTGCTGCAGGGAGAGTTGTAGAGCAGTGAATGTCATGGATTAAAACAGACATCTTGGGAGCCTGAGGAATGAAGTGCAGGTGCAACTATTGCATCTTCTCTGTGCTGCAGGGAGAGTTGTAGAGCAGTGAATGTCATGGATTAAAACAGACATCTTGGGAGCCTGAGGAATGAAGTGCAGGTGCAACTATTGCATCTTCTCTGTGCTGCAGGGAGAGTTGTAGAGCAGTGAATGTGAGGCATTAAAGCAGACATGTTGGGAGCCTGAGGAATGAAGTGCAGGTGCAACTATTGCATCTTCTCTGTGCTGCAGGGAGAGTTGTAGAGCAGTGAATGTCATGCATTAAAAGCAGACATGTTGGGAGCCTGAGGAATGAAGTGCAGGTGCAACTATTGCATCTTCTCTGTGCTGCAGGGAGAGTTGTAGAGCAGTGAATGTCATGCATTAAAAGCAGACATGTTGGGAGCCTGAGGAATGAAGTGCAGGTGCAACTATTGCATCTTCTCTGTGCTACAGAAAAGATCAGTGAATGTCATGCATTAAAACAGACACGTTGGGAAACGAAGTAGTTTTCCTTGTCAGGTCTGAAGTTCCTTTAGCTGCTTGTTCCTCTTTCCTCTATAATTTTAAGGATGTTAATTTGAACTTAATCGTAGAGCCATTAAGGTTAGAAAAGACCTGTTAAGATCATCAAGTCCAACCTTCTACCCAACACTTCCATGACCACTAGACCACGTCCCAAAGTGCCACATCTACTCATTAATTCAGCAATCCTTTCACATACATCTTGTCTGAAGACACCATTTTCTTCTGGTAAAATAGATACTTCTCATCTGTCTTCTGCATCCAAAATCCTCCCAACTGCTGAAGCGACTCCTAATGCAGCCTTCTGCTTAATGCACATCTTGAGCAGGCTGAAGAGGACAAATTATTCATTGCCAGTAAGATTTGGCTATTTGGACAGCTCAGCTGAATAAGAATCTTCTTCCTTCTGCCCAGCATGGGGTCTGTGTGTTTATTTAAAGGCACATCCAGAACTTTATTTTCAGATGAAGTAGCTGAATGCTGTTCATAGCTATAAAGATACCAGAGAAAAATATTTTCAGGCTGTTGCCTTTTTTTTTTTCCCTGTGGTCAAATTACCAGATGCCATCTTTCAGTGTGAAGGAGTTGAGGCTCTGCTTTTTATTTCTGGCAATTAAAATATCGTGGCAAGAAAGTGGCTGCCACACTGCAATGTGCAGCTTTATTGGTGCAACACTCTTACCCATGAAAGCATCTAGATGGCATGGCTAATTGATGATTTCTGTACTCATCTTTGACAGTGGTTTGTTTGTTTGTTTTAAAGAAACATCTCTGTTTTGTCATGAAAGCAGCAAAGTAAATAGTAATTTTTTTCATCTCAAGGTCTCAGTGCAGCAGAAGGATTGCAGACAAAATAAGGAGGGGCTGAGGGAGCTGGGGTTATTTAGCCTGGAGAAGAGGAGGCTCTGGGGTGACCTTATTGCTGTCTACAACTACCTGAAGGGAGGTTGTAGCCAGGTGGGGGTTGGTCTCTTCTCCCAGGCAACCAGTGACAGAACAAGAGGACACAGTCTCAAGCTGTGCCAGGGGAGGTATAGGCTGGATGTTAGGAGGAAGTTCTTCACAGAGAGAGTGCTTTGCCCATTGGAATGGGCTGCCCAGGGAGGTGGTGGGGTCGTCAACCCTGGAGATGTTCAAGAGCAGACTGGCTGAGGCACTTGGTGCCATGGTCTAGTTGATTGGATAGGGCTGGGTACTAGGTTGGACTGGATGATCTTGGAGGTCTCTTCCAATCTGGTTGATGCTATGATTCTAAAAGTAATTAATACTGTTGGCTGAGGTGAAGCAGAAGTGCACAGAGTTCCTATTCCCTTAATTGTACTTAGGTTTTACAGTGCCACCTCTTGAAATAACATCTGCCAAATTACTGAATGGGTGGATTTTTAAGTGCACTTTGTTCCAAAATGTCTGTTTCCCACGCTCCACATGAACTTCAGACTAGTCAGAGTATGCACTCACTAAATTGGTTTTGAGTTGTTACCATGGCAGCCAGCCTGTTACTTTTGTGATTTTGCTAATTCTGATACTATTTTTACTTCCCAGGATGAAGAAGCTGTCAGAAAACTGACAGTAGGTGCTGGGACAAAATCAAAACTTGCTAAGCCAATCCAAGACCTTATTAAGATGATCTTTGATGTGGAGAGCATGAAGAAAGCAATGGTGGAATTTGAGGTGACTACACACATGTTTCTTGCTTCTAACCTTCCATCACTTCTAACCCTCCGTCCAGTACCTGAAGGGGGCCTACAAGAAAGCTGGGGAGGGACTTTTTACAAGGGCTTGTAGTGATAGGATGAGGGTAGCTGGAAGAGGGTAGATTTAGAGTAGATATTAGGAAGAAGTTCTTTCCAATGAGAGTGGTGAGACGCTAGAACAGGTTGCCCAGGGAGGTTGTGGATGCCCCCTCCTTTGAAGAGTTTGAAGGCCAGGTTGGACAGGGCCTTGAGCAACTTGGTCTAGTGGAAGGTGTCCCTGTCCATGTCAGGGGGGTTGAAACTAGATGATCTTTAAGGTCCTTTCCAACCTAAACCATTCTATGATCATATTCATAGAACCTTCTTTGCAATCCAAGGTACATCACCCTTCCCTGAATTTATTGCATATTTTAGATCAGCCTTTAAACAAGGACAAGAGTCTGATCAGAATCTGCCAAGCACTGGAGGTAGTTACTTATTTATGATACCTGCAGCCTTTGTTCTTCAGTAGGGGCTGTCTGTATCAGTGAGTTCAATGTAATAAGCCTGTGAGAAGCTCATCTGCCAGGCCTGGGGTCAGTATCATTCTATGTTGTTTGTTTTTCCAGTGACACATGCATTGTGACCACTGTTTGCTGAACACTCTTTAAATAGTAACACAGATAACCAATTTGGTGGTGATAGGAGGCTGGAAACACTTTTCTTTTTGTGAGTGGTGTGGTGAACCCCATTTTGAGATGGGGCAGCACTTCCACTAAGTTAGCTAGCAAATGACTGAGCGTGTAGCTCAGGCTTCAGAAAGGCTGCCAGCTGATACTAATGAAGTGCTTTGACAAAGCCCAGATCCTCTTCTGAACAGGACCAAACCTGGGATTTTTCTGTTTGTTGTATTTCTCTTTTGTTTTAAATGATACCCTATTTCCTTCCAGTCTTCTTTTCTCTGTGTGTTTTGATTGCTGTTTCTAACAAGCTTTCAGAGAGTGGTCTCACAGCATCAGGAAAGAGGAAGGTACAAGGAAAGGTTGAGAGACCTGGAGCTGTTTAGCCTAGAGAAGAGAAGGCTGAGAGAGGGGACCTTATCAATGTCTACCAATATCTGGAGGGTGGCTGTCAGGAGGATGGAGCCAGTCTCTTTTCAATGATAGACAGCGATAGGACAAAGGGCAATGGATGTCAACTCAACTACAGGAAATTCCATCTTCACATCAGAAAAAATTGTTTCGCTGTGAGGGTTATGGAGCCCTGGAACAGGCTGCCCAGAGAGGTGGTAGAGTCTTTTTCACTAGAGATCTTCAAAACCTGCCTGGATGCTTTCCTGTGTGACCTGCTCTGTGGTCCTGCTTTGCAGGGGAATTGGTCTCAATGATCTCTGGAGGTCCCTTCCAACCCCAAGCCTTCTATGATTCCATGATCATCTGTCTCACCTTGCACAGAAATAGTTTTGCTGCTGGTCAGAGGTCCTGCATTTTGTTTTTACTGCGGCCGTGGGTAAATCTTACATAAATTTCAGTTTTGTGTTTTTTTTTTTTCAGCCAGTGTGATGGTTTAAAGTTAAAGGTTTTCGTTATCCTGCCCCCAGACTTCATATTTAAGCAGCTGCTGTTTGCTCTCTCTGTCAGCATTTTGTGTATCCACCTTTGAGGGCAGACTTTGTACCATTTTATTGAGCTCATCTGAGAGCTTTCCGACAGCTTGCCCAGCGTCTCGTAGTTCCGTGGGTTAATTGTATTCTCCTGTACCTTCAGTGGTTCTTTACATCAAAGTCTTCTAAAACATTAATAATTCTTTGTAACTGGAAGTGGTAAAAGACTCTGGTTGTGTAGAGCTCTGTTGAAGCTGTGTTAATTGACACCATCAGCAGATCTGCTGGGGACCTGGGAGCCCAGATGTCTTCCTGTTAGAGTTATCTTCCGGTACGGTTGCTGCCGAGCAGCTGTTTGCCGTTAGAGGAAATTATGTTTTTCCTTGGTAGGGGTTTCTGTGCACCCTCTGAGAATGGCTGCTTGGTTCCTTTACAGGATCACAGGATATTAGGGGTTGGAAGGGACCTCCAGAGATCATCGAGTCCAAACCCCCTGCCAGAGCAGGACCATAGAATCTAGTACAGGTCACACAGGAACACATCCAGATGGGTCTTGAAAGTCTTCAGAGAAGGAGACTCCACAACCTCTCTGGGCAGCCTGTTCCAGTGCTCTGTGACCCTCACAGTGAAGAAGTTCCTCCTCAAGTTGAGGTTGAACCTCCTGTGCTGGAGTTTATATCCATTGCCTCTTGTCCTATCACAGGGTGCAAGTGAGCAGAGGCTGTCCCCTCCCTCTTGACACCCAGCCCTCAGATATTGATGAACATTTATTAGATTCCCTCTCAGTCTTCCTCTCTCCAGACTAACCAACCCCAAGTTTTTCAGCCCCTCCTCATCAAGCAGTGCACCAGTCCCTTAATCATCCCTCTAGCCCTCCATTGGACTCTCTTAAGTAGATCCCTGTCCCTCCTGAACTGCAGAGCCCAGAACTGGATGCAATATTCTGGGTGCGCCCTCACCAGGGCAGAATAGAGGGGGAGGAGGATCTGCCTCAATCTGCTGGACACACTCTCTTAATGCACCCCAGGATCAGGATCCCATTGGCCTTCTTGGCCACATGGGCTCCTTGCTGACCCATGGATAACTTGTTATCCACCGGGACTCCCAAGTTTAATCAGCCTGATCTCAACTATTTCATTCCATCCGGGCACTCTTGCTCTGCTAAAACTGTAGTAAATTCTGAGTCTTTCCATTACAGGACAGTGGATTGATCTGATGCATTTCTCTTCCTGCTTGTCATGTTTTCAAAGATTTCTACCAAGCATATAGGTGTTTATTACAATACAACTACCTTATTACTCTGCAGCTGTCTCAAAGGAGTTTGGGGTGAGGTAGGGGTTGGTCTCTTCTCACACGCAACAAGTGACAGGGCAAGAGGAAAAGGCCTCAAGTTGTGTCAGGGGAGGTTCAGGTTGGGTATTAGAAACAATTTCTTCCCAGAAAGGGTTCTCAGGCATTGGAACAGGCTGCCCAGGGAAGTGGTGGAGTCACCATCCCTGGATGTATTTAAAAGATGTGTGGATGTGGTGCTTAGGGACATGGTTTGGTGATGGTAGTTTAGTAGTAGTGGTGGGATTGTGAGCTGTACATGAGTGGTTGGACTTGACCTCAGAGCTCTCTTCCAGCCTCAACATTTCTATGATTCTACAATTATCTGTCTTACTGCCTTACATGAAATGGCTAATTAGAGGACTGAGTTTATCCTAGTGCTATGTCCTTTCTTGCTTAAGTGGAAGGCAAACATCTCCCTTGCCTCTCATGACCCTTTTTGGTGCACACACATATGATGTGGAGCTAACTTCATGTTACCCTCAGTCCATCTGCCAACAATTGCAGTGCTGTTGTTTTAGTCCCAGCCTCTTGGCTGTTTTAGTCTTTTGACTGCTTTGGGCACAGTTTAACTTTATTTTAGCTCTGGAATATGGAGATGGGGAGCAGAATGAAGCCCCCATAATCCAAGGGGAGATCGTGACCTCCTGCACCACTTAGAGACACACAAATCTATGGGGCTAGATGGCAGACACCTAAGGGTAGTGAGGTACTGCCCATCATTTACCAGCAGTCCTGGCTAACTGGGGAAGTCCCAGCTGAGTGGAGACTGGCAAACATGATGCCCATCTACAAGAAGGGCTGGAAGGAGGATACAGGGAACTACAGACCTGTCAGTCTGTGTGGTGGGTTGAAATTACTTCCCAAAATAAAACTGCCAGACTAGCTCAGATGGAAGCAAATGAAGCTGTATTTACAAGCAAAACTACCGTCTAGCAATGTGAAATGCAATGAATATGTACAAATTATGCAACATTTGCATATATTTACAATTTATAAACAACACAAGAACACCACACCCCACCCCCCGGACAAAACCAGGGGGTTACCAATAGCTTCCCCCTTCCCCCTCCCTTCCGCCCTGTACAAGGCAAAAGGGAGAGGAGCAGAGGATAGCTGTTAGTACTTAGCCACAACAAAGAAACATAGCCACAGAAACCAGAGAGAGAATGCTGCAGGGGGTTTCAATGTAGGGAAATCATGTTTTAATCGTTTGAATCTTCATCAGATTGACCTGCAGAAGATGCCACTGGGAAAGCTGAGCAAGCGACAGATCCAGAGTGCATACTCCATCCTTAATGAGGTTCAGCAGGTGAGCATGTGCCCTGGCTTTGGTGTGTTCAGTTTTGGGACTTTCACTACAAGAAGAACACTGAGGTGCTGAAGGGTGTCCAGAGAAGGGCAGCAAAACTTATAAGGGTCTGGAGAACAGGTCTGGTGAGGAGTAGCTGAGGGAACTGGGGTTGTTTAGTCTGGAGAAGAGGAGACTGAGAGGAGACCTCATTGCTCTCTAAAGCTACCTGAAAGCAGATTAGAGTGAGGTGGGGGTTGGTCTCTTGTCCCTATTATCAGGTGATAGAACAAGAGGAAATGGCCTGAAATTGTGCCAGGGGAGGTTTAGGTTGGGTATTAGAAAAAAATTATTTATGGAAAGAGTGGTCAAGCATTGAAACAGACTGCCCAATCAAAACAGTTCTATGATTATTGTTATTCCTGCAGCTCCTTCATACTCAGTGTCGTCCTATTAAGTTGTGCTTTTCTCAACCCATAAACTTTTGCATTTGTATCCAGATTTTTCCTTCCCATCCCACTGGGGACGTGTGGGGCAGTGTGTAAGTGACTGCATAAGTCTCAGCTATTGACTGGATTTAAACTACAACAGCATGAAAGAGATGTTAGAGCAAGAGGGGAATTGGGAAGTCCTTGGTTTGGAAAGGGATGCTGACCTGTGTGTATAAAGATCTGTGCTCTCTCTCTCGTTGGAGAAAAGGATGTGGCTTAAGCTGGAAGAGTAGAAACTTGGACTGGATATTAGGAAGAAATTCTTTCCGGTGAGGGTAGTGAGACATTGGAACAGGTTGCCCAGGGAGGTTATGGATGTCCCTTCCCTGGAAATGTTCAAGGCCAGGTTGGATGAGGAGGCCTTGAGCAACATGGTCTAGTGGAAGGTGTCCTTGCTCATAGCAGGGTGTTTGGAACTATGTATCTTTAAGGTCCCTTCCAAACCAAATCATTCTATGATTCCACAGGTAGTACCATACTGTATCAGTTTGGGCAGTGCTTGTATCTTTGACACTTCCATAGCAAAAACTTCTGGCCAAGCCAGACATAAATGGCAGTTGAGCACATGAAGCCAGTGTCTTGACCTAGTAGCCAGCTGGTTTTCCCACCCCAGAGGAGTCTGTTTGAGGATGTGAATGAAGTTGACAGAGGAATGGTCTGGCTTGATGACCTTACTATATTTACACATAATGGTCTGGACCATTCCAAGAATCACTAGACAGTTTTGCCTGAACAGCTTGCAAAAGTGAACAAAGCACACCTCTTTTTTTTTTTTTTTTTTTTTTTTTTTTTTGTCATGGGCTCCCTGGCAAAGCATAGATAGAGGAAGTTTTACTTCAGCTGTTTGAGTAGATCAGAACCTTGTCGAGGACATGCACCCCTTCCATACCCAGAAGCCTTTATTTTGCCCTCCAGAAGCACAATGCTCCTTAAATTTTTTTTCTTGTACCAGAAATTCTGTGTATTTCTGTGCAAGTACTGTGACTTACGTGCAAACCAACAAAATAAAACTGCCCTTTTTAATTCTCACTCAGTAATTGTCTTTGCTGATTGTTGTCTTGTCTAGGCAGTTTCTGACAGTGGTTCAGAATCCCAGATCTTGGACCTCTCCAACCGCTTCTATACTCTGATTCCTCATGACTTTGGGATGAAGAAACCACCTCTCCTAAATAACTTGGAATACATTCAGGTATTGACTGGAAACGGTATGGTGTGTTCAATAGGTCTGATGTCAGACACCTAACACAGAGAATTTGTGATGTTTGAAGACTTACTTTAACCTCATGCCTTCAGGAAGTTAAGCTTGGGTTTTCTTCAGACTATCTTCTTGTTTCTGTCTGTCTACATGTACAGATAATTATATAGTGCATTGGAAGATATAGATTATTGCCCATGCATATTTTAGTATATTTAAGTTGTTCTTTTGGGGTTTGGTTGGTTTTATTATTGTTGGTTTGGGTTTTTTTATTGTTGGTTTGTGTTTTTAGATGGCAGTGTGTGGCCAGTGCCTCAATTTATAATTTGGGGTATTCCAGAGTTATTCTGAATGTGTCAAAGGCTTAAGTAAAATAACCACTTTAACTTCTTTAGGCTAAAGTGCAGATGTTGGACAACTTGCTTGATATTGAGGTTGCTTACAGCCTTCTCAGAGGTGGAAATGAAGATGGAGATAAAGACCCAATTGACATCAACTATGAAAAACTTCGAACTGATATTAAGGTAAAGGAAATAAAGGAGAGGAGTGACTGTGAATACAAGCTGATGTCCTTATATCTTGGAGTATAATAAATCCAATGGAGTTAGCCCTTTGAAACTTCCTCCAGGTGACCCTGCTTTGAGCAGGGGAGTTGGAAATCATCTCTAGTTTCCAAAGGTGCTTCCCACCTCAGATATTCTGTGACCTGAGTGCTGTCTTCTCTCTAGTTGGGAATAAATTTTCACCTGAATGATAAAGGAGGCTTAAATTGGGGAGTTACAATCATAGGATGGGTTATTATGTGATAACAAGCCTGCTAGTTTGGATGCTAAAAAACTTTCTCCTTTGCCTCTTTGCAGGTTGTTGACAAAGATTCAGAAGAAGCCAAGATTATTAAACAATATGTGAAAAATACTCATGCTGCTACTCACAACGCTTATGATCTCAAAGTCATGGAAGTAAGCTGGGCAATACTAGGGTTTGGGTTTGTGAAGATTGGATTCTTCTAAGTCAACTTTCTTGTTAGCGGTTTCCTTTTATTTTGGAGTAGGTTATTTGGTTGCCTTTTGAAGGGATGAATTGGTAGACCAGTTGCTGTTTAATACACAGCGAAAGTCTAAGCAGAGATGAGTCTAACCTTCCTGAGATGTCCTTGACAGTGTTTTTTATTTTAACTGTCCTCAAAAGGAAAGTGGAGGGGTAATCATCTTCTGAAATGGAGCCTTAGTTCATGGAATGATTTTTCAGAAAACGATGGTCTCATGAAAATGCAAAAGAGAAAGGTGGAGAAATCAATAGCAAGTACTGTGTGATCAGTGCTGCCTCTTCTTGCTAGTGTGACAGAGCAAATTGCAAATACTAAAAACCATCCAGATTGATTTTCCTAGATGATCAGACTGTGACTGGAGCATATTCCAGACTGTGATTGGTGCATCATTGAGACTGTCACTGGAGCATATTCCAGACTGTGGTTGGTGCATCATTCAGACTGTGACTGGAGCATATTCCAGACTGTGACTGGAGCATATTCCAGACTGTGACTGGAGCCTAATCCAGACTGTGATTGGTGCCTAATCCAGACTGTGATTGGTGCATATTCCAGACTGTCATTGGTGTATAATTCCAGACTGTCATTGGTGCATATTCTAGACAGTCATTGGTCTGTCATTCCAGACTGTCATAGATGTATAATTCCAGACTGTCATAGATGTATAATTCCAGACTGTCATTGGTGCATATTCTAGACAGTCATTGGTCTGTCATCCCAGACTGTCATTGGTCTGTCATTCCAGACTGTCATTGGTCTGTCATTCCAGACTGTCATAGATGTGTCATTCCAGACTGTCATTGATGTATAATTCCAGACTGTCATTGGTGCATATTCTAGACAGTCATTGGTGTGTAATTCCAGACTGTCATTGGTCTGTCATTCCAGACTGTCATAGATGTATAATTCCAGACTGTCATTGGTGCATATTCTAGACCATCATTGGTGTGTAATTCCAGACTGTCATTGGTATGTCATTCCAGACTGTCATAGATGTATAATTCCAGACTGTCATTGGTGTAGAATTCCAGACTGGATTATTTACCTTTTTTTAACGTCTGGTTAGTTTGGTGGAGGCAGCTATTTATTTTTCTGGGTTGTTCTTTTTTCCTCCTCTGCCTTTGTGAATGGAAGATCTTCAGGATCGAGCGTGAAGGCGAGAGCCAGCGTTACAAACCGTTCAAGCAGCTTCACAACCGCCAGCTGCTGTGGCACGGTTCCCGCACCACCAACTTTGCTGGGATCCTCTCACAGGGGCTCCGGATAGCCCCTCCTGAAGCTCCTGTGGTATGTGAAGCAGCTTCTCTGGCTACCTACATCCCCCTGCCCAGTGCTGGCCACTGTAAAGAGGTTAAAGTAAACCAATGGGTTAACCTGTTTGCCTCGCCCAGCACAGAAGGGAGGGAAGAACAACACACACACACAAAAACTCCAGGTTGAGACAGGGTGAGATATAAGATGAGAGTTTACTGAGCAAGTCGGATAATCATGATACAAATGCACAATTACCTTAGCCTATTTGCAGGAAAACACAGCAGACAGCAGCAGCATCCAAGATGAAAACTCAAGCCAGGGAGCTACTCCTCCAACCCTCCCTGTCCTGCTGCCATCTCGGCGGAAGAGACAGCACTGAAAAACCCAGAACCCAAAAGCAGCAACTGGAACAGGAAGCCTCCCATGTTAGAATCTGAACTTCAAGCCTCATAATACTTTCCTCCAGCCAGCACTTTGATTTTGAATCTGGCATGAGACAGCAGACTAAATGAATAGCAGCAGACTCAACCTGTGACAGCTACAGTCAGAAACAACCTCAATAGGAGTATTCCTGTGTGGGGAGGGTTAGGTGTTATCTCTCATCATGCAGGCAACATTGTGTGTCCAGAGTGGGTTGCTGGCTGGTGTCTATGAGGTCTTGAATCATAGAATCATGAAACTGAGGTCTTCAAAACACACCTGGACACATTACTAA
This sequence comes from Indicator indicator, assembly GCF_027791375.1. NCBI lineage: Eukaryota > Metazoa > Chordata > Aves > Piciformes > Indicatoridae > Indicator > Indicator indicator. The sequence continues at coordinate 57,845,783 of NC_072011.1, read as the reverse complement.
GAAGCCCTGCTTTGCAGGGAGGTTGGACTTACTGATCTCTGGAGGTCCCTTCCAACCCCTAACATTCTGTGATTCTGTGAATTTAGTTAGAGAAGACCTCTAAGATCATCAAGTCCAACAGTCAAGCTAAGACCACCAAGGCCATTAAACCATGGCCCAAAGTGCCATGTCCACACGTTTCTTGAACGCTCCACCACCTCCCTGAGCAGCCTGTTTCAATGCCTTTGCTCTCCTGGGAGCCCAGCCAGGTGGTTTCAGTGCTGTCTTTTGTGTTATCATCTCAATCTCTTTTTTTTTTTTTTTTTTTTTTTCCTTCCCTTCCGTTTCCTCTGCTTGCAGACTGGCTACATGTTTGGGAAGGGCATCTATTTTGCAGACATGGTATCCAAGAGTGCCAACTACTGTCACACATCTCAGGCTGATCCCATAGGCTTACTACTACTGGGAGAAGTAGCCCTTGGAAATATGTAAGTAACTTAGAGTATTTGTGGAACTGGCTTAACAGGTGGTGGTAAAAGGTGATAAAATCACAAGTCTTTTCCTTAAGGAAGAAGGAGTACATGGTATTTCTTTAGAAACAAGACTTCTTAAAATGAGAGCTGTTTGTTGGGGCAAATAAAATAGAAAAAAAAAATCACTGTTGCAGGTCTAGAATTAGTAACTGAGACAAGGAAGGCAGGCTGTTGAGTTCCAGAAGACTAGAATCTAAAATAACTTTGTATTAACTCACTGGAACAGGTTGCCCAAGGACATCAGGGATGCACCTTCCCTGGAGCTGTTCAAGGTCAGGCTAGATGAGGCCTTGAGCAACCTGGCCTAGTGGAAGGTGTCCCTGCCCATGGCAGGGGGGTTGGAACTAGATAATCTTTAAGGTCCCTTCTAAACCAAACCATTCTAAGGATCTGTGGGTAAACCGGAGCCTGAAAATTTTGTGTTTTCCTACCAAGATGGTTTTAAATCAAATGTAAAATGCTCTTGTGTGTTCTTTGTGCTCTCTAGGTATGAACTAAAAAATGCTTCTCACATAACAAAATTGCCCAAGGGAAAACACAGTGTGAAAGGTAAGCGTTAGTATTTTTCATGGGTAATCTGTTAGTGATGGCAAACTCACCTTGTGGCTGTCTGCTTAGTGAAGAGAATGATAGTAATGTCGTGGCTGTACTTCCTTTTAAGAGTTTGCATAGTGTTGCCCTGTAGTTGCATCTGTATGTGTGTCTGTGGTGTTTTGGAATGGGAGTTAGTACATTTGGAATATTAAGACTGAAGTGAATGTCTTGTCTGAAGTTGAGGAGAAAACTTTCTTTTGGTATTAAACAAAAGGAAATGCAAGGTGCATTTTCCAACTTCTTGCTCACTTTCATTATAACAGTACTATGTGCTTCAGAAAAAAAGAAATATGAGAGGCTGGTTAGATGAGAAGAATAATTGTTTAGCTTTCAAAGTGCCTTAGAAGCTTGGAGAGAGGGGAAAAGCTAAGAATAAAAGTTCTGATGGAACAGCTGTTCTCATTACACTTCTGTCTGCAAAAATATCAGTATATTGCACTGAAAAAGAAGATGGGAGAAAAGACTTAGCTCCGTGATTCAAGCAAAAGAAATGGTAATCATCTTCTATACTGAGATGGGAGAATGAAGAACAGTAACTTTCAGTAATGAGTGGTTTTTCTTAAACTACTCATTTTGATAGGCTTAAAAAAAATCAGTTGCCTAAAGTAGAATAGAATGTGATTCAGCATCTTGTTCAATACATACTACTCAGGCTGGTATGGATGTCAAATCAGATTTGTATTGAAGAGTTTAAAGAGAATAAGAATTGGTTTGTTACACTTCTATGAAAATGCTGCAATGTGTATGTTTCCAGTTCTGGACCCTAGGATATGAGGGCTACAAGTGTGGCCTGGTTTAGCTTTGCTCATACAGGTTAGACAATTAGCAGCCAGAAGTCTAAAATTCATACTTTTAATGTAGCATAGTACAAGTACTGATAAGTATGGTGGTGATGAATTAAATAAACAGGCTACAGCAAATCCTGGGGCCCCCAGCATAAGAAGGACATCAAATTGCTGGAGCAGGTGCAGAGGAGGGCCATGAGAAGACGACTGGAGGGGTGGAGCACCTCCCTCACTGAAACAGGCTGCGAGAGTTGGGACTCTTCAGCCTGGAGAAGAGGAGGCTCCAGGGAGACCTTAGTGCAGCCTTCCAGTACCTGAAGGGGGCTACAAGAAGGCTGGGGAGGGACTTTCTACAAGGGCTTGTAGTGACAGGATGAGGGGGAATGGATTGAAGCTTGAGGAGGGCAGATTTAGACTAGATATTAGGAAGAAATTCTTTACAGTGAGAGCGGAGAGACAATGGTACAGGTTTCCCAGGGAAGATGTGGATGCCTTTTCCCTGGAGGTGTTCAAGGCCAGGTTGGATTAGGCCTTTACCAACCTGGTCTAGTGGAAGGTGTTCCTGCACATAGCAGCGGCCTTGAGACTAGATGATCTTTAAGGTCCCTTCCAACCCAAACCATTCTGTGAATCCTTTGTTTTCTTCTCAAGATACTTTTGCACTTGGTCAGCAGTTGAAGATATGTGAAGTGATACTGGGCTGGCTGAGTCATTTTCTTGACATGCAAAGTCTGAGTTGCCTTCTAGATTTGTAACATATCTTTTTTTCTCTTTCCAGGCTTGGGCAAAACTGCACCTGATCCCACAGCCACCACCACCCTTGGTGGTGTAGAGGTTCCCTTAGGGAACGGGATCTCAACAGGAATTAATGATACCTGTCTTCTGTATAATGAGTATCCTTTGCTGTTGTGTTGGCTGAGGTCTGTTGCCACTCTGTGGGTAGTCTTAACTGTGTTTGAGTGCTTCTGAGTTTAGGAGGACCTCATTAATGTCAGTCAGGAGCTTTGGCACACTGTGGTTTTTTTTGTTTCTTTTAGATCTGCCCTGGAGTACTCACAGCCAATGTAACATCTCTTTTCCAAGGTAGACCATTTTACTGTTTTCACACTTAAATTGTCGTTCTGCAAAAAAATGGGAACAATGCCTGTAACAAATTGAGGAGGAACTTCTTTAATTTAAAGTGTGACAGAGCACTGGAACAGGCAGCCCAGAGAGCTGGTGGAGTCTCCATCTCTGGAGACATTCAAAACCTGCCTTAGACATGTTCCTCTGTGACCTTCTGTAGGTGAACCTGCCTTGGCAGGGGAGTTGGACTCAATCTCCAGAGGTCCCTTCCAACCCCTACCATATTGTGATACTGTGAACAGATGTTGTGCCAACAAGGCTCAATACTTGGAGGCACTGGAGTGGCTATGTAACCCTGTCCATAACCCTGTCTTGTCCACAGACATGCCAGCCAAGGGAAGAGGAATGCAACCTATGGTTGTTCCACATCACTTCAGTGTGGTTTCTTCCTCATAGTACTGTGGCTGGTCAGCTTGCCCAGGGAGGAGGTGGGGGAGTCAGCTTGATGGAGTCTTTCATCACAGAGCTTCTCTTTGTGTTCCCCAGACTTTTTGCAAGTATTGAAGTAAAGCTCAGATGCCCATCAGAGGTGTAGCCATTAAGCCTTTTTCTAGGCAGAAGTGGCCCAAAATCATGTTGTTGTGCTCAACATTCATGAAAGGTCATGAGTGATGTCTAAGGTCACAGTGCCAGGGAAGCAAGTGACCCATTAATACAGCCTCTGGGTTGTGTAGAAACTCTCTTCTCTCTTGGTAGGCCATTTTCCTCTTACAAGCAGTCTTGGCAACAGAACTCACAATGATGCTTTTTTTATCCTGGGTCCTCTTAAATATAATCTCTGTCTAGGTCAGATGATAAAATGTAATAGCAAAGTGAGGTAGTAAGATGCACATTAGTTTTGTTTTACACTGTATTTAATGGGGATGCTTTTCATCTAACATTTGGATTAGAGGTAAGTTTGAAGCCTAAAGCACTGAGAAACATCTGAGCTGCAACTGCCTTCTGAAAAAAAAACAAAATGGTGCAGTGTGGTCATAGAATGTGCAAGCACTGCCAGCCATTATAGAGCTCTTCTCTGTGATTCCAATTTGGGCTTTTAGTGGGAAATTAAGAGGACATTAACAGCTTTGCTGGAAGGTAGTCATAGAGCTACAATTAAAACTGTAGATTCCAGATCTCATCTAGGCTGCATTGCTTAACTGGTTAGCTAGCAAGAGAGATGTGTTTTATGGCTCTGGCTGTCAGAAAATCTTCAAGAGCTACAGCCCTGTATCTGTTCACCTGCCTGTCACTTGGGATTCATGCTGCACCACTGGTAGTTCTCCAGATGACTGTTAGTTGCTTGTTTCTAACTATTGTTGTACAGGACACCTTCAGATTTGAAGAAAAGTAAAACTGAAAGATTTGTGGTTTGAGCTGTTAGAACTGCTTAACCACACTGGCATCTGTATGGGAACTTAAAGGTGAAGTTTGACTGTGCCAGGAGGGTTTTTTAGTGTGTTATAACCACTGCAGTTATTCCTTAACATTCTTCCCAGATATATTGTGTATGATGTTGCTCAGGTAAACCTGAAGTACCTGCTGAAACTGAAATTCAACTATAAGACATCGCTCTGGTGAACACTGTGTAGAAGCCTTGTTAGAGTTATACTGTAGTTATGCTATAGAGTTGACTTCTGACATGCTTATGCATTGACTTCTCTTACCAAGATATCAAGAGCTAAACTGCAGAAGAGGTTACTAAATCCTATTTAGTACAACACTTAGTGAAAGTTTTATATAAATGTGAGGCGACACAAGGACCCGAATTCTGATAAGGACAAGTACCTGGCTTTTGTTTTATACCACTTCTAATTTGGGGGCTTTCTTTTAATTGACCAAACTGACACCCTGCCCCCTCCCCCCCAAAAAAAAAAAACAAATCAAGCTTATGTTTTTAGCCAAACAGAGCTAGACAGTAGCAGGAGAAGGAACCTGAGGATGTTTGTGGTATTTGCGCTGTTAGGGTTCCCTCTTGTTTAAGACACTTTTTTGTGTTGTTTTTTTTTTTCTTTCCAGTTTTCATTTGAATAAATGATAAATGTGCATTTATTTTGAGGTAAAAAAAAAAGAAAAATAAAAAAACTAATTTCATACTAACAGCTTTATGTTTCAAAACTTCCAAATTGTTTTGATTTTTGAGTCATGATCTACGTGCATTTGGTAGAATGTTCTCAAGCGTGGATATCTCTGCAGATTGAATGCCAGCTATTGAAATCTGTAGTCACATTTCAGGAAGTCATGGTGAAATGAAAATTTGGACTTGCCACCAAAACTTCTTCTGTCAGCAGTTGGTGTGGTGAACATGGAAAATGGAACTTGTGGCTGTTTGAATTTAGTATTAGCCCAAATAAACCTCCTTTCAATATCTACCTTCAATGTGATGTAAGTTGGTTGTTGTAGACTCAAGTCCTTACAACGCCGTAAGTTGTGTTTGGGCTCAGGCTTCACTTACCGTGACCTGGAGTGAGGTCTGTTGCCACTCTGTGGGTAGTCTTCAATTCCCTGTCTTGAAACCTCAATATAAACAAATAATTTCAATGTTTTTTAGTCATAATTGTTAACTTCTCACTTTCAGTAAGTCATGGAACAATGTGGGAGTGCTTGACAATAGAGTGACATCAGTTATTTCTCTTCAAAAATTACTGATTTCCCTGAGCTGTTAGGGCAAGTTGCTAATCCCCAGGGGCAACTCTGTACTGACAGTGCATTCAGTATCTCCTCCACTGTGACAGTTCCTTTTCCAAGAGGAGACAGTTCAAGCTTATTCTGATGGCTGCAGCTTCAGTCTTTGGTAACCTGCATGGAAACAGCAAATCGGCTTCCTTAAATTCTGTCATGTCCCATTGCCTTTCGACAAAAGGACTTTGAAGCCAGAGTGGTTGCTTGTGGTGCAGCTGTTCCCAGGACTGCTGAAGAAGAGGAGAGTGAGGAGTGGTAGATAGAAAACAAAGCTGCTGTTGGGGAGAGAAGGAAATGTGGAAAAATTGGGTAAGCTGTATGGAAGGAGGACAGTTGAACACAAAAGAATCAATTGAAGTAGGTGCTAATGGATTTTGAGAAGTGAAGAGAGTGACCCTTTTCTTCTGGTTCTTCAGTAGCTTAGCCAGTGGTTAATCATTGTTTTGCTTCCAACCAGAAACCTGTGGTCAGTCACTTAAATATAATCTTGTCAGTCTCTGAAAGAGAACACAAGAACCGGTTCAGTTTACTTGTGAGGCAGATTGAATTGTTTGGGTTTTTATTCTCTCTGCCAAAAAGCAGCTTACAATTCAGTTTGAGACCAGGAATCGAAGGTAGATCCTTTTGACATTCCCTCTGTCACTTGTACCAGAGGTGGCTCAAGGTTCCCTTTTGCTGTAACCCAAGCAGTGCAAGGAGAGCTTTACAATATGTAGTGCCCAGTTAGAATTGCAGCACGAGCAAGTATATGCCAAGCTCTGTCTCTAACCCCACCAATACAGCAGAAAAAATACAGTGGGGCAGGACTGTATGAAGAGGCAGCAGGTGCCCTTTGGGTGTGACTGTTCCAAAGTGAAATCTGATGTGAATTCAAGGTGCTGCTTCTGCTGCCAGCTTAGCTGAGTGCAAAGCAGCCCTGCTTCTGAAAGCAGGCGCTGGTGCCGCTGTGACCAAGCACACAGCCAGCCTCTCCCCAGGGCCAGGCCGAGAAGAGCAGCACAGCAACAACCACTGAAGGCATTGCTTCTGGAGTACATGCATGAAGCAGAGCTGGATGAACAGCTAGTCCCATATCTGTCAAAACTACTTGAAAGGAATGAGTTGTCAAGACATTAGGTCCCATGACATCCTCTGTGGTTTGTTTTTTGGGGGGTGGGGTGTCATTTGTTTGTTTTTCAGAGGAGGGATGTTGAGGAATGAGTTCTGATCTAAATGTTAAGCTACAAAAAGCAGCAATTTATAAATATTTAACCATTTTATCTTTATTTAGCGTGGTTGGAGGCTCTGTGGCGCAGTGGCTGGTGAACGTTGAGATAGTCCATGCAGTTCATAGGAACTGGGTCAACCAAAAGAAGCCAGCCAAGGCTTGCTGATTGACAGTCTGTACATTGTTTGTGTCTTGCCCAAGCTCATGCAGGAAAGGACTGGCTGAGAGAAAAGGTACAGCACAAGTCACCTATTCCTCTACTTTAGTCATAAGGTTGCCCAGGGAGGTGGTGGAGTCACCATCTCTGGAGGCGTTCAGGAAACGTGTGGCCATGGCACTTTGGGACATGGTTTAATGGCCATGGTGGTGTGAGGTTGATGGTTGGACTTGATGATATTAAAGGTCCTTTCCAACCAAACCAATTCTATAAAACAAGCTTTATTGGTACAACCTTTAATGAAATCTGCCATCCCCTTCTGTTTCTAATAAAAAATAAAATGAACCCAAATAATTTATATGTAAAAAAGACTTCTGGGCACAGTAAACTTTCTCAATACCATCAAGAGTTGTACTCATATTCTTAAATGAGTCATCCAGTGTTTGTAACTACTGAGGCCTTTGCTTCAACTTGCTTTCTAGAAGACTGTTCCAGACCTCCCTCTATGAGTTCTGGGGACATAATTTTCTGCTGAAGTGTTACCGTGGCAAATTTATATCCCACTCAGTGTTTTGCTTAAATTGCTTTTATATATGTGGTGAGGCCCCTAACTTAGTCCATTATACTCCTTCTGTTATGCCCATAAAAAAATTAGTTTCCACTGTTGTAGAGTACATGCATCTGGCCAAGAGCTTGTGAGTCTTTTTACTTTCAAATAAATGCCAGGCTGCTTCACTAGAAACCATTTTTTGAAGATGCAGTGGCATGTATGAGAAGAAATGCAGATGCAGATCCTAACCAAGATGACTTGCTGGCTCTCCTTCATTGCAGTGTGAAGGTAACCTGTGAGCCAGTGGGCACTGTGGGTTATTTCCACAGAGAGTGAGCTGTGGTCTGAAGGTGAGAAGGCATAGCTTCCGAACAACTGAAAGGGGAAACTAAAGCTTCCCCTGCCCCCTCATTATGAATTCTAATTTCATAACATGCTTCAGCACACTATCCTGCCAGCTGTCTGTGGGTTTTTTTTTTCCCTTACTGTCACTGCCTGCCTAGGGGAGGTGAGAGAATGAGAGAATTACACCCTAGCTGTCTCCTGTGCCTGGGATGTAGCACTACCTGTACTGTGCTGACAAGACTCTGAATGTGTTGATTAGTAGGTGGTGTAGTCTGTGTCTTAATATCATCTGCAGTAATTAAGGAGAAATGGGAGCATGGAAGTGCTTTCTGCAGCATTTGAGTGCACACCATTAAGAGTGGTTGCCTAACATGACCCTCTGGGAAAGCAAATGACATGAGTGAAGCCACTTTGAAGACCTGCCTCCATCTGTGCAAGGCAGGTGAGTCAGCAGTACCTAATGGCAGGTAGTTAGCCATGAGAGCAAATGGTTTTGGTCACAGTGCCTGTCTGTCAGAATGACTGTGGCATTTCCACATCACCCAAGGGGAAACTGCAAATTTGCCAGAATGGTACAAGGACACACTGAAAACGTTGTGTATTTGTCTGCATACATCTCGGAGCAGCCTTCCAGTACCTGGAGAGCTGGGGAGGGACTTCATACAAGGGATGTAGTGATAGGACAAGGGGGAATGGACTGAAGCTGGAAGAGGGGAAATTCAGACTGGGTATTAGGAAGAAATTCTTTCCAGTGAGGGTGGTGAGACACTGGAACAGGTTGCCCAGGGAGGCTGTGGATGTCCCCTCCCTGGAAGTGTTCAAGGCCAGGTTGGACAGGGCTTGAGCAACTTGGGCTAGTGGAAGGTGTCACTGCCCATGGCAGGAGGGTTGGAACTGGATGACCTTTAAGGTCCCTTCCAACCCAAACCATTCTGTAATACTGTCAAATGGCACTGGCTATGGCTTTGTCAAATGGTCCCATTTTTGTGACTCAGAAGCAGCAAGTGCAGGAGAAATGAAAACCAGCATATAGAAATACTGCAGCATTCAATCCCTGCAAGATGCAGAAGGCCTTTTAGAGCAGGAATCCTCATAGTACAGTGTTGATTGCTACCCGGTCAGCCCAGTAAGTGGTAATGGCTACAGCTAAATATTTTCCAAATGCAGCTGTTGGAATGAAATGAATACCCATCATCGTGCTGTTGGGAGATGGAATTCTACCTTCTGACCTGGTAATTTTTAAGGTATCAGCAGGAGGTGTTGAGAGCAAGGAGAAATCTCTCTCAGCTTTTTCATCTGCTCTGTAGTATCACAATGTACAAAGAATCCCTGCAAGGCACTGGGGGGGGTTGTTTTGCTTTTATCCTCTTTCCCTTCTAGAAATTCAGGCTTTGAAGATTCTTGCAAAATGTGATTATGTTGTAGAAAACTTTTCTTCCCCGCCCCTCCACCCAAAAATCCCAGCCTCAGTGAAAACTGCAGCACCAGGGTGGTGCTGTGCAACCGCTGCTCTCAGCACAGCAGGACCTGATGACAAGGTTTACAAAGCACAGCAGTAAACATCTCCCTGTTGGTCAGTGCCTCCTGTTAGCTGTGGAAGTTGGTGTCACTACCCTTAGTTGAGCATTAACATACAAGCCTTGCAACAAGGGGAGCCTGGCTGAAATACAAAAAATAGTGTCATTAACACACTGTTGTTGACCTCATCCTGGAAAGACTGGCCTGTGTCCTTCAGGCCACCAAAGCTGGGGAGCATGTTCTGGGGAGCATGTCTTATGAGGGGAGGCTGAGGGAGCTGGGATTGTTTAGCCTAAAGTAGAGGAGGCTGAGAGGAGACCTCAGTGCTCTCTACAGCTACCTGAAAGGAGGTCGCAGTGAGGCCAGCGTTGGCCTCTTCTCCCAAGTAGCTAGGGACAGGACTAGAGGTAATGGCCTCAAGCTGCACCATGGGAGGTTTAGGTTGGCTGTTGGGAAGAATTTCCTGACAGAGTGCTGAGGCATTGGAACAGGCAGCACAGGGAGTCACCATCCCTGGAGGTGTCCAAAAAAGCGAAGTTGTGGCACTTCAGGACATGGTCTAGTGGTCATGTAGGTGGTGGGTAGAAAGTTGGACTTGATCTTAGAGGTCTTTTCCAACCTTATTAATTCTATGTCAGGCCTTCTGGGTGATGGAGGCAGTTTGGTAAGGGGAAAAGTCATACAGGGTTTAATGCTATGCAGCTTTTGCATTGGAAATAGTACAGATGACTATTTTGTGGCTAGTTTATTTTGGGGTTGTGCCTGTGCTGCTTGTCATCTCTCTACTCCAGTTGCTTTGTTTTGTGCTGTGCATTACGGAAAGCTCTTGCTGAAGTGTCTTAGGCCCCTTGGGCCTAAAAGGCTGTTTTTAACAGCCTTTCAAGATGACCTGAAAAAGAGGGTGGAAATGCATGGCTTTTCTTTTCACTTGTAAAACTCCTCTACAAATGTACATAGAAAGCCCTGAGGGAATTTCCAAAGGATTCGACTCAGTTTCTTCTCTTAGAAACTCACATTTTTTTCTCTTAAGCACAAGGGCAGCATTGATTGTTTTGTTGTTGTTGTTGGTTTGTTTTCATGATTTTTAAAAAGTGTTTTGTAATGTGACTTATATCCTGCCCCTCCCAACCTGCTAGACTGCCCAGTCACCTGATTTCCACAGCAAATTAAGAACACAAATTGAAAGCTTTATTTTGTGTCTCAAGATACACTTTTTCTGTGTTTTGTACAATCCTTAGGCTTTGCCTAGATGCTTTTAATGACATGCAAATTTTAGGTGTCCAAGAAACATGTGGACGTGGCACTTTAGGACATGGTTTAATGGCCACGGTGGTCTTAGGTTGATGGTTGGACTCAATCTTGGAGGTCTTTTCCAACTGAAACAATTCTATGATTCTATGAAATAAACCAAGCATGGAGTACATTTTGAATTACACCCTGTGTGCTTTTGGCAATGTGTTTTAAAATGTGACACTGACTTAACCATGACTAAGATACACTGTTCATTTATTTTGAACTTCAATTTGTATTTTCATATATTAAAAAAAGAGGAAAAAAAAAAAGGACATTTTGTTTGGTGTAAGTAGCAGTTAAGTCCTGTTGTCAAGTCAATCACATGTAGAAAGTCCAGTCCATAAGCATTTAAAGTGCTTGTAATTTACAGTAATATCTCTATGCTTGTATTTCTTGATGCAGAATCTTTCAAATTCACTGTGGTGCAGAGACCTGAGGTGACTACAGAAGGAAACCATTTGCTGCTTGCAGAAAGCTTTGTGTTATGATGACTGGGGAACTGTATTAGAGAGCAGAGCAAGACAAGGAGTTTGTTAGGCAACAACCACCACTGCCAGTGGTTTGTTGGCTGTCACCCTGCGCTGGGTGAGAAGTGAGACCTTGACCTTCAGGACTGCAAGCATTTCAGTCGACTTTCCAGGAAGAGTGCCATAGACCGTGACTTAACAGGGCCAGGAGTGATTATGCTGGTTTTTTTTTTTTATTGCACTGCTTCTCCTGAAGGCTCACCTCTGCAATCATTTTGGTCAGGCATGGGACAGCTAACACTGAAGAGCAGAAAAGGAAATTAAGTCCAGTCCAGTTTAGAAAAAAAAAAAAAAAAAAAAAATTAGTAATCTTGAATGAAGACGGACAGTCTCAAGGCATTGCTTAAAGTCACTAAGCACAGCTACTTTGCGGTGACCCTCTGGACCAAGTGCCAGCCTACCCACCGCGAACGGTGCCCGCTCCCCCTCATCTTGCCAGGATCCAGGAGTCCCGGCGGTGGGGAGCGTACGGTTTCCGTCACAGGTTCTGTGCCCCTGTCCCTTGTACCGGAGCGGATGGGGGCCAAGCCCCTTTCCTCTGCACAGACGCCCCGGAACCGCGAGTGGCGCCTGCCGCCGCCCCCGCTAACCCTGCCCGCCCCTCAGCCGGCGCTCTCCGTTACCCGCCCCGCGCACGCGCCCGCCGCGCGCCGGGCCCGCGAGTGCCGTCCCGGCGCGGCAGCGCCGCCTCGCGCAAGGCCCCGTCTCCTCCCCCAGAATGCACCGCGCCAGGCAGCCTTTGAAAAAGCGGCGCGGCTCGTTCAAGATGGCGGAGCTCGATCAGCTGCCTGACGAGAGTGAGTAGCGACCCGTGCCCCCGCCGCCACCGCCTTCACGGGTACCGCCGCGCCCCTCGCCCCCGTCTCCTTTCCCTGGAGCAGCACCCGCGCCGGGCTCCGCAGCCGGCCCGTCTCCTTTCCTCTCGTTGTGGGCGCTATATGGGGCCGGAGCCCGAGCCTCCTCCCTGGCAACCGGGCCGGCCCGCCCGCTCCCCCCCCGTCGCCGTCGCCCCGCAGCCGCCGCCCCTCTTAGGCGAAGCCCCGGCCCAGCCGGTGGCGTGGGGGACGGCAGCGGGCGAGTAGTTCCTTCCCGAGGGTGCGACCCCCGTTGCCCTCCGGGGTGCTTGGGCTGGGTCTCCAGCCCCGCCTGGATGAGGCGGCGGGGCTGGCCGGGCGTCACCTGCCAGGCAGGCGGGGCGGGGGCGCGGGAACCGGGAGCCGGGCGTGGAGGGTGTGAGTGTGCGGGGCGCACCTGACAGCCTGCTCTGCCTGTGGGGGTGAGGGCAGTGCGGGGAAGGAGCGTCCTGCCTCGGGGAAGGGGTGAGTTGCCTAGTGCTCTTATTCCTCCTGCCGTCCTCGGGGGGAAAGGAGGGCTTAATGCATTCGTGGCGTGTGCTGTGACCGGCGTGTGCTGTGACCAGCGTGAGTACCTCTGATGGACTGGGGGGCTTAGGGCATGCACACTGCATCTAGGGGGCACTGATAGGTGCAGAGGGAAAAGCTCGAAGACCTAGTATTGTGTGTCAGTAGATGAAAGCTGGCTGTATAGGAAGATAGTATGCAAATACGTGCTTGTATACATACAGACCTATACACTTAAATAAGGTTTGTGCAGATGTCACTTTTAACGTACACAAGGATCAAATAAAAACTTGGGGATAGATTAATAAGATACATTTGTTGCTCTGTATATGGATTCATGCACAAGGTATTGAGCGTTATAGGAGAGGAAATTCAGAATACAAAATGTGGCTACATGCTCTCTTGATTTGTCGTCTTACAAACTGTAAATACATGCCATGCTAAAATTAGGGCATTTAGTAGTTCAAGTAGATGTGTGTAGAACAGAGTGGGGTTATGTTTTTAGTGACATTGTTTTGTGCATCACCATGGAAGTTCTAGACCAGAAGATTCCCAGAGATGTCCCAGAGCTGAAATCTTGTTTCTGACAAGTAAGATCTCTATGTGGGTCATTGTTACAACTCCAACAACCGTCTGGAGAAAAATTAATGTCCCTGTGTAGTCAGACTTATGAAGTATCATAAATTAAGGATAGAACCAAGGCTGTCAATTTGGTACAGCTCAGTCATGTATGCTGTACCACGTTGGAGTTTCATTAATACAAGTCATGGACCAACTGAAACAACTGTAATTAATAATTGCCAGCGTTTTATTGCTTATTGAATCAATTTTTTCTCTTCGTTAGAATGGGTGGTATTTAAGTTACTCTTCTGTTTTCTGGGAGAGGCACCATATGTTTCAAGAAGTTAACGTAAAGTTTGAAAAAATAGACTCTGTGTCTTTGTCACCTTTGTGTTGCCTACAGTGACATCAGGAAGATTTGACAGGTCTGTTGCTTCATCTGTAACAAACACTAGATTAGAGTGTGTGACTCAGTGTCACTGATGGTTGTGCTATACTGTAGACCCTTGCCAGTAGCATCATTGTTGGGGTATCTGCTTAGCAGGTGAAGCAGAGACACAGTGCTTGTATTTGTGAAGGGAGCAGACTTTGGCTGTGCTGACCTTGTTTCTAATGTTTGTATTTACTTAATTTTGGTGTAACTGGGGGATGCTTCTGTTTGCAGTCAAAGAGGGAATTTCCTATTTTCTGTAATGTTGGTGAACTGCTAGAAATGTGAAAGTTTCAAAGACTGTTTGCCTCCTCCTTCCATTCCTGTTTCCCATTATGGTGAACTGGATGTTTACGAACTATACTGTGCTATCACCACACAGTCTTGTGCTTAAGATAAAGATGTAAACTTAGTCCTGACTGTTTTAACACTGACTTCATGCATTTTTCAGTCTGCATCTTATCGGATAATAACAGGAAGCATTGCAATATACGGTTTGGAATCTTCCACTGTGATGTGAAAATAAGTTCCTAAAAGAGTTAGAATAGTTTCATGCCTAACAAAGTTTCAGGTTTACATATTCCTGCGAATTTTCTCCAGCATACTTAATGAAGTAGTAAACCATAACTGAGCTTTCACATAAAGAGAATTGTAAGTAAACACAGAATACTTGATGTCAAGAAAATGGAAATTTTTGCAGCGTGGCAAGAACTACGCAGTTTCACTTTCAAATTGGAAATCTGATTAAGGTGGATTCATTCCAGAATATTCTGATAGCACCTACTTGCTCTTTGGCAGTGCATATCCCTTAGCCCAGGAGGAAGAAGAGTGTAACACACGTAGCTGCCTCTCATAATATGTGCTTACTTTATCTGCGAAAGTTAATATTCTTCAATTCTCCTCTTAAGCTGACATTCTGTCCTTTGGAAATGGATAAGAGAGTTTACACTGACACTTAAAAAATGAAGAAGATGGCAGTGTGCAGGTTTATGTGCATTTCTTGTAATGGAGGCCTTTTCTTATTATTGCTGCCAGGGGAGAGGGCATAGTAACCAACATGGAGCAAAGTGCTGTGAGGAAAGAACATACCTGTTGCAAATCCTCTGACTGGAAAATGCAAGAATATTTCAGGTCCCAATTGCAGAAGTTCTTTTAATACTAAAACTTATATGCATATTTTGGAGACAGAATTTCTTTCTGCAGACTATTGGGTTGGTGCCTGATGAGTGAATAATTTTAGTCAATGTGTCTATTTTATTATTCCCCTCCCCATTTTCTCTCCTGGCAAGCAATTTTGCAGCAGAGATAAATGGCGGGCAGTTTTAGTGATGCAAAGCAGATGGTTGGTTCGCTCCCTTTTAGAAGAGGAAAACACTATATATTAATATACTAATATATATAAAAGTTATCTCAGGTCCACTAAGTCTAGCATGATAAGAGGAGTGTGTCCTTCACTGGAGACATTCAAAACCCCCCTGGATGCCTTCCTGTGTGACCTACTCTAGGTGATCCTGCTTAGGCAGGGGCGTTGGACCTTCAACCTCTAATATTCTGTGATTCTGGGTAACAGTGGATTGTATTAGAGTGTGCATAATGCTGCCTTGTCTCTTGCTACTAGTAATAGCAGTTGTCTTTGTAGATTACTCTGTTACAAAATACACACAATGAAGCTGAGGTGAGACTTTGATAAAACATAACTCATGCGGTTGTGAGGAGAAGGCTGTCCTGGTCCCAGCAGAGGCAAAGCTCTGAAGACAACAGCACAGGCAAACCTGTGTCTTGGTGTGTTCTTTTGTGCAGTTGAGTCTGAATGAGAAGGATGCCTGGAATCAGCTCTGTAAAAGGGAAGTGAGATGCCATTTTTGATAGCTAACTGCACTTTCACTTCTCAGTAAATAATCGTCAGCACGGGGCCACCACCACGAGTAAACCACCAGGCTACCATGGAGTGCAGTTGTTTCTGTGATGTGTGTTGGCAAACACCAACAAGTGGCAGGTGAATCTGAGAAAGAAGCCAGGCTGTAGCAGTGATGGGTGTCAGTGTTAATGTTTTAGAGTACAAATACTGAAACCAGTAGTATATTGCCAAATATCATATATTGGTAGACAGGCTGAGGGAGTTTGGATCTCTTTAGCCTGGAGAAGAGGAGACTGGGGGGTGACCTCATTAACATTTATAAAGATGTGAAGGGTGAGTGTTGGGAGGATGGAGCCAGTGATGCCCAATGATAGGACAAGGGGCAACAGGTACAGGCTGGAGTGTAGGAGGTTCCATATGAACATAAGGATAAACTTTTTCACTGTGAGGGTGACAGCACTGGAACAGGCTGCTCAAGAAGGTCAGGGAGTCACCTCTGAAGACATTCAAAACCCACCTGGATGCCTTCCTAGTGGTGTGACCTACTCTTGGTGATCCTGCTCTGGCAGGGATGTTGGACTGGATGACCTTTTGAGGTCCCTTCCAACCCCTAACATTTTGTGATTCTGTGATTGCTGGTACTGCTTCTGGTGGCTTGTGTTTTAGGACAGGCAGAAGTAAGGAAAGGAGACAAGGATCTTTCTTCATGGCCTCTTATCCCATGGAAGGTGGCTGCAGCATAAGGGTGCTCTTTCATGCAGAAATAGTTGTCTTTAGTCCCAGCATAACTTTATGCTGTGCTTCACAGGCACCCTGCCCTTGCATAGCTACTTGCTCTGCTCGGATGCTTTCCTGGATACCTGGAAGAGGGATGTGGCACACCTCCTGCCTCTTTTTTGTTTTCCAACATGGCCCAAGAGGCTGTGAGTCTAGAAAAAATAATCGGTGGAACTATATGAGATTACAGCATTTAGGAAGAGACTCAAGATCAGTTTTGTGGCTGCAAAATAATACCCACAGCTGATAATTTTGGGATTGTTTGTGCTGCATACCTTTAAAGTTGTATATTACCATGGCATCAGCATATTGTCCATCATGAGAATGCAGTGTTTGAAAAAGAGGGCTTTGGTGGCGTGGTGGTTGTCTGCGCAAGTCCTGTAAAAGGGTTCACACAGCTGAAAACCTGACTTCCATTCAGTAGTTAAATTGGGATTTGGAAAGACAGGGATCAGTTTTAATAGTGGGCTCATAATGTGGAATACTGATTCATGCTTGAAGCAAGAAGTTGCTGGTAATTTATTAACCTGTTCAACAGCCCCAAAGTTTTGGGGGAGCTTAAAAGCTACCTAAAGCCACTTTTCCCTCTGATGTGCACTTGTCATCTTCTTAAGCCTTCCTGAATAAGCTCATGAGATGCTTCCTCTGTTGAAACAACTTGTGCCATGCTTCTGTAGAGGAATGATCTCTCAGAGGGTTAATGACTCAGTCTATAATAAAGGCTTTTGTTTCTTCTTCCTCGTGAATTTCCTTTGTCACACCATTTTTAGTGCTGATGATGTAGTTGAATTAACTGCAAACAGTGTTAAAATAACTTGTGCAGAATTTAGGGTAATGATCTGGAGAGGAAAGGTTTTACATTATGTAATTGTTTATCTGTATCCCAGGTTTTTCTGTATTGATCAATATCCCCCTTCGTGCCCATGCATTAAGTAAAATCCCTACCTGTGGGAACATCTCTGTGGTTAGTTGCTACCTTGATTTTCAAAATTGTAAGCAGCTGTTAACAAATTCACTATAAAAATAGTTGAAAACACTTTCATGAGTGCAGTGTGCTTATCTCTGTGTTTCTGTTTAAGATCAGCTATTGAGAAGCTGTGTTTAAATTGTTTTGCTTCATGTTAGTGCTGAAAATGTGCATCAAGGCATTCACAACTCTCCATATTGAACTGCAGTCATGCTCCACGTCTCTTGCTCTCATTTGAGGGGAGCTAGTAGTTGCTTTTTTTTAAACTTAAACCTGACTTTAATTTTTGTAAACAAGAAAAGCTTTGAGGCTTTTTTTCCCCATGCCTCAAAGCCTGCCTTTACTTCAGCAATACTCTGAGTTACTCTTAGAAGTCTATTCAAGCTGCTTGCAGAGCAGTTAGAGAAGGATTTTTAGGTTCTTTTCATGGTGATCCTTCTTGGGCTAGGTGAAGGAGGCTGGGGCTTGAGAAATGGTTCCTGGTGGTTGTACCAGAGGTTCAGCACTAGGGGAGCTGTCTGTCCTTCCGTCTGTCAGACCCACACCAGCAGTCTTGAGCTAGCCTAGCATGAAAACATCAGACTTGGTGGACCTGAGATCATTTTAAAGATTTTTTTTTTTTTAATTCAATTTTGCACGGAATTCCTGAAAAATCACTTCTTGCAAGTGTTACAAAACACACAAATATGTTTATTCCTAACTAATAGTTTCTAATTAGCTTCCTGTTGTTATACTATTAAACACTTCATAATCTAGCACACAGTTCTGTTTACTGCACGTCTGTGGTGCACGTTTGACAGGGCACTTTATTTTCTTTCAGGGATAGAAAAGGCTATTATAATTGTCTTACCTTCTTCATTAAGCCTGATAGAATATTGCTGTTTGGAATTTCTGTGCATTGATTCCACACTTCCTTTTTAGCTATAGTTGAAAACTTGGTTTAAAGATTTTGAATGATAGGGAGCTTGACATTTCAGTTCTTAGTACAGATTCATAGAATTGTTTTGCTTGGAAAAGACTTCTAACATCATTGAGTCCAACTGTCAGCCTAACACCATCATGGCCACTAAACCATGTCCTGGAGTGCCATGTCCACACATTTGTTCAACACCTCCAGAGATGGTGACTCTGCCATCTTCCTAGGCAATCTATTCTAATACCTGACCACTCCTGCAGTAAAGAAAATTTTCCTAATATCCAACCTAAACCTTCCCTGGCACAGTTTCAGGCCATTTCCTCCCCTTCTATCATCTGATACTAGAGAGAAGAGACCAACCCCCACCTCATTCCAACCTCCTTTCAGGGAGCTGTAGAGAGCAATGAAGTCTCCCCTCAGCCCCCTCTTCTCCAGGCTAAAGCCCAGTTCCCTCAGCCAATCCTCACAAGACCTGTTCCCTAGACCCTTCACCAGCTTCATTGTCCTTCTCTGGACGCAGTCCAGCTGTAGTTACTGGAGATGGAGCTCCAGTAGAGTGTTATAAAATCGGTTATACTTTGCCTTCATTGCTAACCTGAACTTATCCGATGTAATTTTCTGACAAATGGATGCAGTTCTGCCTTTGCTTGTAAAAACAGGCTGCAGAACTATAACTGTAGATACTTGTGATCAGTGCAGATTTTGGCTGTCTTTGGGAAGATTGGAGTGCCTTTACTTTCTTGCAATCAGGCATATTTTCAGATCTTCAGTTGTTCTCCAGCTTGATTCTGAAACCTTGCCTAATTTTTCAGACTTAGTCAAATGCTAACGCTGCACAAGTAATTAATTTACTAGTAACATGCACAAAGCAATTCTCAATAGGATACTAAGACAAGACTAAGCCACTCGTACAGTTTGTACTGGAATAGTGTGCCAGCATAGACTACTGAAAACAGGCTTTCTAGTTCCTGAGCCACTGCTGTGGGGAGCTGGCTGTACTTCTTGGTTGAGGATTTTTTTTACTCATTACTGAGAAAGTCACCTCCATGATCCTCTGAACCTGGATGAGCTGGAAATAGATTTTTGGCTGTAATACCTTGAGTGATGCATAGGCCTTATTTCTTCCTTTCCACTCATTTGGTTTTTGAGTGTTTGATGTTTGGAGAAATTAAATCTATGTCATTGTCATAATGGGTAATTAGATTTGAGCATGTGTGCATATTACACTTTAATCTCTATGTTTCTAATTAAAATGCTAGTTACAAATACCACCCATGATTATTTATTTATTATTCAGAACAGAAGTCTACAAATTACTGTCACTTAATGTGAGGCTGGGATATTATAAATCTAATAGTTCTTTGAACTAAACTATTGGATAGCTTTAAAAACTTTATCCCAAATTGCTTTGCAATTTTTATACTCTCTGAAATGTTTTAATGTAGATTGAATATTGGGTCTGGGGGGTTTTGTTATTGTTAATGTTTTTTGTTGTTGTTGTTTGGGGTGGTTTTGGGTTGGGTTTTTGGGGGGGGGTTGGGTTGTTTGGGGTTTGTTTTGTAACATGTTTAGAAGATCATTCTACTTTCTGGTTTTGTCTCCGGTATGTACAGTACTGCTACATGGAAAAGGAGATGTATTGTGTTCTGTGAAGTTTGGTGGTGTTGCAGGGACTACTTCTGCACTGATTTTAGCAGAACTTGACAAGAAAACTCATGTATCGTATTGTTGCTTTTAAGGTAAAATTAAGCTTATGGACCTCCATTGTCATTTTGGTATCCTGCACGTATTCTAATGTTTTAAACTACAGAAGTGAAGGTGCTAATTTTCTGCAACTAGTTACATTTGGAATAGAATCATGGAAGGGATCTCTGGAGATCATATAGTCCAACCATCAAGCCAAAGCAGGGTCACCTAGGGCAGGCCACAGAGGAAGGTGTCCAGACAGGTTCTGAAAGTTTCCAGAGAAGGAGACTCCAGAACTTCTTTGAGCAGTTACTCCAGGGCTCCATTACCCTCATGGTACAGAAGTTTCTTCTCATGTTCAGGTGCAACTTCCTGTATTAGTTTAGACCTGCTGTTCCTTGACTTATTACTGGGCAGCACTGAAAAGAGACTGGCACCTTCCTCTTGACACCCACCCCTCAGACATATATAGACATTAGTAAGATCCCCTTTAAGCCACCTCAACACTAAACTGCCCCAGGTCTCTCAATCTTTCTTCATAGGAGAGATGTTTAAGTCCCTTAATCATCCTTATAGCTCTCTGTTGGACTCTATCCAGTAGATTCCTGTCTCTCTTGAACTGGGAAGCCCAAAACTCTATACAGTGTTCCAGGCACGGTCTCATCGGGACACAGTGGAAGGGAGAACCACCTCCCTAGGTCTGCTGGACACACTTTTCTTGATGCACCCCAGGACACCCTTGGCCACAGGGGCACATTGTTATCCCATGGTGAACTTACTGTCTGCTAGGACTCTAAGATCTTTCTTCGTGGATCAGGAATTTCTTATTTGGACACTTCTATTCATAAATGAAGATCCCAAATTTTGGTTACATTTACTTCAGTTGCAGGTTAAGTGGAAACAAATGGGCAGTCTTATTCTAGCATGTGTCTGCTGAAGATTTCCTATCTCGTGGGGAACACCTTGGCAACTAATGCTGTTTTTGGAGTGGTAATCTTATAAGCTAGAAGGTTGTGCAGTAACAATCTGCTGTTCTTCACTTCTCTACCTGCTGTTTCTGGTACTGGTCATCAAATGCTCTGCTTAGCTGACCCATCATCAGGCTCACAGCTGAAGCATCTGAGTTTGGTCAGCAAAGGATCTCAGGCACTTGAGCTGTGAGATTGGCACCACCCCTGATGGTAATGCTTTACTGTCTCTTGCAGAGTTGTTTTGTTTCTGTTGTTGACCTACTCACCCTTGACTGAATTAATTGAACTTGATTCATGTGGTCAAGGTGATGAGAAAAAGAGGAAAATGATTGTCTTGCAAACCAAGTACCTGAGATATTTCAGAATAATAGTTCATTCTGAAAAGACACTACCTCTTCCATTTGACATTCCTGATGGCCCTGCTTCTTCATCCCCAGTAGCATGTACTTTCCCCATGTTCTTAAACAGCATGTACTTACCAATCTCTGAACACATTTCTCACCATCCCTTCACCTCAATTTGGCAACGACACAAGTTCTTCACATGTTCAAGGCTGTGTTTTGGGTGCTAGCAGGATAGACATGTACTTTTGCAGGCATGGGATACAATATCTGATTATTGATATGAAATTCCAAAAAATGAAAGCTTCAGTCCTGTGGTACCTTTCATATACAGCTTAGTTGCAAGAGCTGAGTTTATTGTGAATCAAAACATTATAGAAGCATGTTCCTGTACCAGTCAGTGTTTGATCACCAACCAACCAAAAGTCATATGTAATAGAAGAAATGTTCAAGGAGGGCAATAGTATAGCCCAGGTTTGTCACCTTATTTTTAACTTAGAGTCCCATATGTGTTAGGTGTTGCAGGTTTGAACAGCTTGGGAGATACTAGGGAGCAGGCCCTCTAAACCACCAATGAATCAAAATTAGTTGTATTTCATATCTTCAATATTTGTAATTTTTTTTTAAACAATAATAGAAACATTTTTTTAATCTGAAGTTTATTTAACACATGGCATAATTAGATGGCAGCAAACAATATTATGAAAAAAATGAAATGTAGGGGGAGTTTTGCTGTTGCTACACCTGTATTCTCTGCAACAGTCCACCTCAAACCTAAATGCTCTGTTCCCCTGGAAGGAGACAATGGTTATGTTTTTGGCTCCATGATATTCCTTGGAATGTGTCATCTTAGAGGGAAGGATCTCTGGCACTGTGAAGTTTGTGGGGTTAGCACCTAGGTACAGCACAGCCACAGGAAAAGGAATTTCCAGACCTTTGGAGTCAGAAATGTCCTTGGAACAGCAGCTCCAAAGAAACTTTAGGAGCGAATGGAGAAAGTGAAAGGGAGAAGAAGATGCAAGAAGGAGTTAGTGCTGCACTGGAGCATAACTGGAAGGATAAAGTTGATTTGAGAGAAAAGCATGGATCTGTAGAAGCAATGTCAAACAGAAATAACTTTCTTATCTGCTTCAAAACAGCTTATAGTTTAGACTTTTGAAAATTCCAGACCCAGTTTTGTCCTTTCTGGCCCAGAAGCACTGCTGAGTTCCTACAGATGCAGTGGAAGGGGAGTAGTGAAGTTTTAACAGATGTGTTAGCCCTGGGGCTATTTAGTCTGGAGAAGAGAAGACTGAGAGGGGATCTCATAAATGTGTATAAGTATCTGAGGGGTGGGTGTCAAGTGGAGGGGGCCAGGCTCTTTTCAGTGGTTCACAGTGACAAGACAAGGAACAATGGTTTCAAACTTGAACATAGAAGATTTCACCTCAACATGAGGAGAAACTTCTTTACAGTGAGGGTGACAGAGCACTGGAGCAGGTTGCCCAGGGAGGTTGTGGAGTCTCCTTCTCTGGAGACTTTCCAAACCCACCTGGATGCATTCCTGTGCGGACTACCCTAAGTGATCCTGCTTTGGCAGGGGGGTTGGACCTGCTGATCTCTTGAGGTCCCTTCCAGCCTTTCTGATACTCTGTGATACTGTGAACAGTTCAAGCTAACTAAGGATTTTGTCTGCGTTTTATAATACCTGCAGCTCTTGTGAATAAGGAGGTTCCACCAGGAGGTAGTTAACTATCCATCTCCCTACTCATCAACCAAGCTTAGCACAAACCACTGTTTTCATGAAATTTTTTGGCACTGAAGAATTTTGAATTGGTAGATACAATTTAAAGAAGAAAAGGAGTTCATTGCAGTTTCCTTGTCAATTATACAGTACATTTGCAACTGCATCCAACAAGCAGCTGCATTGAAAGTTTGTTGTTTGGACATAAAGCTTGTTCAGCATTTGCTCTGTTAAATGGGAGTGCTTGGCATCTAGAGCTGTTTTATAGATGAGAAACCGAAAGAAAAACCTAAAACATGAATAGGCTTTCAAGATTTATTGGGTAATAAACATATAATGCTATACTTAGTGGCATGGAATCTGTACTTGGTTCACTCATTCAGCTGTGAAAGATCTAAGATTGAATTTCTCTTTCTGCCTAAGGATTAATTAAGAATTAGTAGACTCGGCCTAGGTTGTATGGTTTGAAATAACTTAAAATTTATGTAGACTGTTTCTTATATATTGCAGGTTCTTCAGCAAAAGCACTCGTGAGCTTGAAAGGTAAGAAATTAATGGATTAGTTACCTGTAAGGCAGCCTAACTTTCAGGTGCACCTAGTTTCTGTCTTTAAAAGTTCAAGGAAATAACACTGAAGAAAGTTCTTTGTTGAAATATGATTTATTACTTCTATAGACAAATATTCCTTGGTCATTGAAACTACATATGTTGTGTTGTATTTAGACTCTACTCTTCAAGGGTGAAATTCCTGAAAGGTGGTGTTTTTTTTTTTTTTTTTCTTCTTAAGCACTGCTTAGGTGTTAGTTTTGATGAGAAGATTGAGGTAATCTTTCCTCTCTTGAGGATGAGATAGGAGACGGATTCTTAGCAAGACTTGTCCATGTGACAAAATTTACATTAGGAAGGAATTTCACAACATCATCATATTTTCCGTCTGCAAGTCGTGGGCTACATCACAAGTCTATTTCTTACATATTTTGCTTTGACATTGGTTTCATTAATTTTCTTGGAAATTTTGAATACTTCTAATCCACCCAAGAATAAAAGGGTTTTTATCTGTTACAAGACTTCTGTTACACAAGGAAGAAGACATGGTCTGTTAAGTTCTATAATGGCACAAGTTGGAATGGACCATAAAGGCCATCTTGTCCAACTTCCCTGCTGTGGCAGGGAAACCTCCCAGTAGACCATGTTGCTCAAAGCTTCATTCAGCTTGGTCTTAAACACTTCCAGGGATGTGGGCAACCTGTTCCTGTGTTTTACCACCCTCATAGCAAAGAACTTCTTCCTAATGTCCCATCAAAATCTACTCTGCTCTACTTTAAAAAGATTGCCCCTCATCCTGTCACCACAGACCCTTACAAAAAGTCCTTCCTCAGCTTTCCTGTAGCCTCCTGTAAGGTCCCCTTAGAGCCTTCTCTCTTCTCCACACTGAACAGACCCAATTTGGTCAGCCTGTCCAGCCCTCTCGCTCTGAATATTAGTTACAACATACAGCTTTATTTTAATAGAATTTTATTTACTTGTTGATGTGCACTCCCTTTATTTTTTAGACCTAGAAGACCACCAGGTCTTGTAAAGCTGTACCTTCTCCAGCTTTCAGTTAAAGCCACAGAACAACTGTCTGGAGGTGTGTCAACCTGGCAGTGGAAGAAATCAATTCCAGCAAAGGAGATTTCACTCCTTCATGTTGTCAGGAGTAAAAAATGTTTTGGCCATGTCTCTCCTAGTTCTGAAAATCTCTTTCAATTTTATTTTAATTACTGGTCAGAACACTGGAATAAAAATATTGACATGTAAAATCTATTTGTAGTTAAATCCCAAGAATGTGTTGCAGGTAACAAATACGTTAGTAGTTGATGATGTTATAGAAGCTTTTGTATAGTATTTATGTTAAAACATACATATGTTTTAATGATCTCTTCACAACAGAGGGAAGTTTATCCAGTTCATGGAATGAAAAGTATAATTCTCTGCAGAAAACACCTGTTTGGAAAAGCAAGAACTCTGGTTCTGCAGTAGAAATGGTAAGAAATTATCAAAGGACAACTTTAGGGGTTGGTAAAATACCATAAAGTGAATCAAATTTGAGGATCAAAAATTAGCATCATTTCCAGATGCTAAAATATGTTCTTTACAAGGAATCCACGCAGTTTGAATAGGTGAATGCCTTTTTATAAATTGATACAATTAAGTTCCTGAACTTGTACAAGACAGCTCATAATCGTTTCCTCTCTTTTGTAAAGCCAGTTCTGTGTGAAATGTTTGTACTGGATTTACTATATTGAAATTAGGAATCACCATTTCTGATCACCCATTTGTTTTATCTCATGGAATCTCACTTCTAATTGTGGCTAAGAATTGATGCATAAGGCAAAGGGAAGGGAAAGCGTGGTAATGCACTTCCATTATGGTATCCTCTAAGGGGTAGATTTTAATAAAAACAAAGGAAGGTTAGTGAAATGCCATGCAGGATCCTGAGAGGCCTCACAGGAGATCTCATGTTAAAGAAAAACCTAGGGGTGGAGGAATGAAAGGTAATGAGCCTGCAGTCACCAAGGGCATGTCTGATGTTTGGGTTGGTGTTTTCTTTCCTTATTGTATCACACTCAAGCTTTTCTTTGCTATTCCCAACCTCCTCCAGACTAGTTACCAAACCAGTGATTTTTGGGTTGGTTTTGCCACCAGCTATACTGCACCCAGTGCCTTGTTTGTCTACATCTGTAGTACTCTCTGGTCTTTTTCCTACACTCTGGAGTGCTGTCTCAATTACTAGGCAGATTGTTCTTCCATGCTCTTCTGGTGCTGCCACGTTCTACAGTAATTGCAACCAGCTTGCCATCTATGTCCTCTTGGTTTTTTTCACTCAAATCATTATTTTTCTGTAAACTTTTGATTTATTAGAAGGGAAGCATTGTGTTTGAACAATACTGCACTTGCCTACTCTGCACATAGGCAAAATATCTTAGCAGCATGCAGTAGTATATCCAGTAGCGTGGCTAACATCTGTCATATGTAGCTTGTTCTGTGACCTTCTCCCTGTAGAGAGAAACTTACATTTCATAGAAACAGAATCACAGAATGTTAGGGGTTGGAAGGGACATCTAGAGATCGAGTCCAAGCCCTGCTGCCAAAGCAGGGTCACCTAGGGCAGGTCACACAGGAACACATCCAGGTGGCGTTCGAAAGTCTCCAGAGAAGGAGACTCTGCAGTCTCTCTGGGCAGCCTGCCAGCACCCTCACACCTCACCTCATGTTGAGGTGGAACTTCCTGTGTTCCAGCTTAGGCCTGTTGTTCCTTGCCCTATTACTGGGCACCACCAAAAAGAGACTGGCATCTTCATCTTGACACCCACCCCTCAGATATTTCTAGACATTGATAAGATCCCCTCTCAGCCTTCTCTTCACCAAACAGCCCCAGAGCTTTCAGTCTTTCTTTATAGGAGAGATGTTCAAGTCCCTTAATCATCCTTGTAGCTCTCTGTTGGACTCTCTCCAGTAGATTCCTGTCTCTTGAATCGAGGAGCCCAAAACTGGCCATAGTATTGTAGGTGTCGTCTCACCAGGGCAGAGTGAAGGAGAAAGAATCCCTAGACCTGCTGCACATACTTTTTTTTCTTGATGTAACCCAGGGTGCCATTTGCCGCCTTGGCCACAAGGGCAAATTGCTGTCCCATGGATAACTTACTGTCCACTGTGACTCCAAGGTCTTTCTCCATTTCATAGAATCATAGAACGGTTTGAATTGGAAGGGAGCTTTCAAAGGCCATCTAGTCCACTAGACATCTTCAACTAAATCAGGGATTTATTTTGGTAGGATTCACACAGTTATATAAACACATGCTGCCATGTGTTCATGCTAGAGAACATAAGGTCTACGAAGTTCAGCTCCAGATAGTTGATCAAAACTTTGTGATGGCCCTTAGTTCCTGCAAGGATTCATGTCACAGTTTTCAACTCTTCCCAGGGTTGCTCATATTCTCCCAGAAATAGGCCTTACTTGTAACTGAGAAAGTAATTGGTGCTGAAGAACCAAAGTCCCTCTCTGTAATACTTGTACAAAACTTTGTCAGTCTTTAGGTTTGCTGGCTGCAGGTTTTTAGCTTTGAAGGCCGATCAGTATTCTGTAGAAATCTGGGAGAAAGAGCAGAGGATAGTTTGATATGGTAGTGGAGGCTCATTCAGCACCATTTGGTTACCTTGTCTATAAATAGTTACTGTGTTCAGTGTGTCTCTTTCCTGGTTTGTAACATCTACAAGGAATGGGCATTTTCTTCTGTGTGCTGAGGGAGATTAGGTGTCTATCCCAGTTATTTCATAACTACACGAGTATCTCTCTGTAATTGAGGGTAAGAAAGGCACATATCCCTGGGAAAGCTCTAGCTGTTCTCAAGGCATGTGACAGATTTTCTGGTTTTGCTACAACTAATTAATTTAATAGAGACTATTTCTCTTCAAACAGATATTTTAATCAGTCACAAACTCATTTAATATCTCAAGTGTAAATGCTTATTAGTGAAGTTTTATTTCACTCTATTTTATGACTGCTATTAAGGACTTTTCTTTCTCATCAGTATCCTTCACATTGTGGGTATAATGCATTTCATTCTCCTATCAATTTGTATCACTTTCACCACATGTACTGAAACTGGAGTCTGTGTTTGTTCTGCCTTTACTCTTCACCTTTGTAAGCAGTTTGAAGTACAAGGAATGCTACAGGGTGCAGCCTTGAAATTCTGCAAAGGAGACACATTTC
This sequence comes from Indicator indicator, assembly GCF_027791375.1. Lineage (NCBI taxonomy): Eukaryota > Metazoa > Chordata > Aves > Piciformes > Indicatoridae > Indicator > Indicator indicator. Next base: position 57,818,162 of record NC_072011.1, on the reverse strand, counting down.
AGCTGTGGCTGGCTCCTGTGCTGGGCCACAGAATATTCCTGGAAAAAAAACCTGATTGCTCTCAGCAGTAACAGTCATAGGTTAGGTTACTCTTTTATCCTCAAGTTTTTTGTCATAGGGTAAAATATTGATGAATGACTGAATGGAAGTATTTTTATCACAATGTGTATTTGCACTATAGCTTCTTGTTTTCAATCAACCCTGTGATTCTCTGTAAGCTATAGCATTTTGGCACACAAGTAAATTTTAATTAGCATAAATTGTGAATTCTTTACTTCTCTGGTACTGTCATATAACTTACTCAAAGTTAAGTTTCTTCAGGCTTAGCATTTGGCAGTGGAGGCACTTTCAGCGAGTTAAAGAAAACAATATAAACTCACAACACTTTATTAGACTCATAAGAAATCCTTAAAGGAAATAAAAGAGGTATCTAGCTAATGTTTTTACTGAGAACATACCAAAACAAACACTCTCTGAATTAACTTTCCTTTTGACACAAAATTCAGAGCAAACTGTTTAACAAATGCGCTTAAAACCAAAGCAAGGACTATTTTAAGCTTAGATACACAAGTGTTTAGACACCTAACTCCTCTGGAAACAAGTAGGAGCTAGGTTCTAAATACTTCTGTGGAACTGGGCCAGCAGTATAGTAATGGGTTATAGTTAGCATTGGAAAGCCTGGAATCTTAAATTCCTTCTTCTCAGCCCTTAGATCTCCAACTGCTAGGAGGCACTGTTTATCTTGTACCAGGTGCCTTAAAACTAATAGGTGGCAAAAAGAGAAAAGACATTTCTCTCACTGTGGATTTTATGCATGAACAGAAAAATCAGATGTTTTGTTTTCTTATACTTCATTCTTAATTTTGATACATGCAGCCCTTCAGAAATTCAAAACGGAGTCGGCTCTTCTCTGAAGATGATTATTGGCAAATGCACACAAGGTCACCCAAAAGAAATCACAAAGTTGCGATGATTCCACAGGTACCTACATATTTGCAGATATCTTTAGCCCAGAGGAGAACAAGCCTATTTGTATTAGTTGAAAACTAGAATACATTTGCTTTTCAAATTGCATTATCAATTTATGAATATTTTTGGGAGGAAAGCTGTTGCTAGGAGTAAGCCACAATTCAAAACAGATTTCTATTTCTCTTCACAACTGGGTTCCTCAGTTTGTTTTATGGGAGTACTGGTTCTTTTTGATCCTGGACATAAACATACAGACCTAGAGAAGATTCCAGATTAGTTGCCCATCTTCTGACTAATTAGTCTGTAGTCTGCATAAATTTATTCAGCTTCAATTAAAAATTGGGTTTCTTGTACTGACTACATCATGTAGAAGGCTGATAGAGAATTTAACGTATTCCAACAGTTAGGAAGTTGCTCTAGGTTTGTAGCCTAAATGTATTCATGGCCATCTATACCTTCTTGATCCTGTAATGAGAATGTCTTCCAATTCAAACAGCTTGGTTTTTTGCTCTTCCACTTGACTGTTTACTTCTTGATACAGCATGAAAGAGCAGCTGCAAAATCTCTCAGCCTCTATTTGCTATGGTAGGGCAGCATCTCTTAGTCTTCAAGAATTGGCTCTGTAGCCCCTTTGTTATCCAAATCACTTCTCTGTACTATCACCTTATGAGCCTGATTTTGCCACACTGAAAAAAGTACTATTTAAAAACTGGTCTTACTTGCCTTCTGGCTTGTACTGTGCAGAGTTGAATGGGGAAGACCTAGCATTTGCCATTTTGATGGGGCCGTTTTGTCAGAGACAAAGTCCATGACATTTCTCTCTAGTCATTACCATGGCTCCTTAATAGTAGAAAGGCCTGGGCAATGTTCTAGCCTGGTTGTTTTTTACCTAATTGCCTAGTTCAGAAGGCCCAATGATTGCTAGATAGGTGTTTGTGAGGGACTGCAGCAGCTATAGGTCACAGATTTTGCTGTTCTGCTGGGATTTGTTGCCTGGAGTTCCATGGGAGAAAGGGGACCTGTGTCTAGAAGGTAGTGGTTAAATGCTGCTGGAGTCAGTGACCTTATGCTTTATCCTATTACTACTGAAAGAGCATTAGGGGAAGGATAACAACTGATTACAGTATGGGGCCCCAGTTAAATTAATTTTCTCAAAAAAGCTGTTATTTTTGCAAGTAGGTTTTTCTTTCTGTCAGTGAAGACAGACATCCCTGCAACAAAATTAAGGAATTCTTTTTCTAAGGTCTTGTTTAAATTCAGGTCTACAATGTATCTGTGCAGTCTAAGACAGTGTCTTTTCTGCAATTTACAAAACAGCTTTCAGATGAACTTAATCATTGATTGCTTATGTCCATGCTAACTTCTCTTGCAGTGTTCTGCTCAAAGCTGTGGCTGTGTTACATTTTTGCTAACTTCATCCTCAGTTTAAGAAGAACTAGTGAGAGTAGAAGCATCAGTGCAAATGAGGCAGCTGGTGTTGCTGGCATCTGAGCTGCTATGCTCACTTGAGACAACGTTCAGTTTGAAGGCCATGTGTACTTTAGTGCCATGCTATTGTTACCAGTCATGCAGTTTCAGTGTTGGAAAATGTTTCTATTAGAAGAGCTTTGTACAAAGATGATTTGTTGTATTGATCCTGCTAAAGTCTGCCATCTGTTATGTTTGATTGCATTGCTGATAGAACACATCAAGAATTATTATAATTCTGCAACAAAAAAAAAGTTGTCATGAAACAGCAGGTGCAGTTAAAATCTTAAAATCATTAATATGCAAACTTTTATCAAGAAAATCTAGTTCAGTTATTTGAATATTGGAGAATGTTAGGTTGTGTTTAACTGTTTCCTTTATTTTCCTACCTAGAAATACAATTCAACAATATCAACCCCAGACAAGAAAGTGTCACAGAAGATTGGTTTGCGGCTTCGAAATCTGCTCAAACTTCCCAAAGCTCACAAGTGGTGCATATATGAATGGTTCTATTCAAATATAGATAAGTATGTTTCTTTTACATAATTTTCTCTTTTTAGCATAGAAACAAGTCACTTTCCTGCAATTTTCCATGTATTGGTTATCTACTTGAAAGTTTACTCTTAAAATAGTAATTATTGAAGATTATTTCATTGTTTTGTGAGTTTGGTTTGGTTGGTTTTATTTTTCTCTCCGTTTTTATAATGAGCAATCTACTTGGGTAATTCCTTGGGTAGTCTTCTATAGAAATCTTTCCTTCATGGAAATTTTACCACCACTGCCTCTACCAGATCCAAGACTTTATTCATTATGTTTATACCAACTTAAGCATCAGCACAGTCAGACTTTTTTGAACCCTTGGGATCAGTGTTGCACATGGAGGATGAGAAGGAGACTGCTGCTTCCCTAGAAGGTGTAAATGCTATTTTTTTTTCCCCCATCATCCCTTTTTTTTTTACTATGCTCACTAACAGTGGTCCAGGTTGTGACTATTCAGCTGTTGTCACAGATATCTATGAGCATCTTTCTTGGATCTCCTAAACTACCTCCTAGATTGTTTCTGCAGATTGTGCCTCAGGGTCTTTGGAACCGTTCTCCTAACACGACTAGCAAGGTGGTGTGAGTTGTGTAGAAGAACCATTTTCATTTAGTCCCTAGTCATGGAAAAACTAAGAATTCTGAAGTATAAAAAACCATTATTAATGGATGAAGTCTAGTGACAGGACTTAGGGGGAGTGGTTTAAGCTGAGGGAGAGTAGGTTTAGACTGAATCTTAAGAAGTTCTTCAGTACAAGGGTGGTGAAACTCTGGAATGGGTTGCCCAGAGAGGCTGTGGATGCCCCCTTCCTGGAGGTGTCAAAGGCCACATAGGATGAGGCCTTGAGCAACCAAGTCTAGTTGAGAGGTGTCCCTGCCCATGGCAGGGAGGTTGGAGTAGATTATCTCTGAGGTCCCCTCCAACATAAACCATTCTATGACTGTGAATCTGAAAATCTACACTGATCGACTAATAGATGAAACGCTTGTATCTAATCTTTAGAAGAATGGCTTCAGAGCTAGCAGGCATTGTCTTACAGAATTTGTGTAACAAAATAATTACTGTTTTTCCTTCCTATTGTACTCAAGAACGCTGTAGCTGTTTTGCTTAACTCGGAAGGCAGTCATAGCAACAGAAAAACACTTAGGATATTTTCATCACAAATAGAAAAATTACATGCTCAGTTTAGTTAGTTGTAAAGCCATCATCTCTAGGATTCAATTCCTTTGAAAGAAGTGGTCTTTATATGTTGGTTGGTTTTGATTTGTCTTTTCCCCCACCTCCCTTATGTGGGGGGGGGAAAAATCCCCCCAAAAAACCTCAAACCAAACAAAACCCACAAGCAGCAAAAAAACCCCACCCAACAACAACCCTAAAAAAAAAGCCAAGGAAAACAAGCAAAACAAAACCCAAGAACCCAAACCCTACTTTTTCCTAGTAATAATTTTAGTATGTGATGTTCATAATTACGATTTATTACAACACTCCTGGAATTATTCTCAACTTAAATTCTAGTCCATGGGTAGACTTACGAGTTTAGCAGTTAATTCTGGAAATCTCTTTGGTAGGTATCAGTGTATGCTTGTAATGCTAGTAAGATATAGTCATGTTCTATGATTCTGAGTTGAGATGATATAAAACAGTTTGCTAAGCAGCTGCATATCTTTGGAAGAAAAATTTTGATGGATGTTGTTTTGAGTGATATGATCTAGACTTAATGAGAACCTTAAAAGTTTAAAGCACGGCCCTAACTGTCCACTGATAAAATATGGCTCACTGTACAAGTCTCAAAATATTTTAATTGAGTTGTCTCAACTGAAATTGAAATCATCAGTTGAAGTGCCATGGCTGCTGTAAATCTTGAAAATATTTTAATCTCTGCAGCTATCATCTGTGGTTATTAGTTGACTGAAGCTGTTTCAGTTGGAGTCTCCCTATGTTGCTGCAGAGGATTGTTTTTTATAAAATCCCATTGACTTCTGACATGCAGAAGACTTCTCAAGAGCTACTTACTTTTGATCATAGGTCCTCAGAACCAGATGCAGCTGTAGCTTGCTTACACCATTTCCCAGAGCTTCCAGTCTTGGGGGTGCTGTGGGTTTACAATTTGCCTGCTTAGGGACAGGTGATAGTAAACCAAATAAAATACAGATTATCTACCTCAACAACAAAAAATAATTAAAATGGGGAGTCCTTATAGAGGCCCTCCAGTACCTGAAGGGGGCCTACAAGAAAGCTGGGCTTTAGTGATAGGATGAAAGGGGGGATGGGTTGAAGCTGGAAGACGGAAAGAAAGAAAGGGCTTTAGTGATAGGATGAGGGGGGATGGGTTGAAGCCGGAAGACGGGAGATTTAGACTGGATACTAGGAAGAAATTCTTTCTGGTGAGGGTGGTGACACTGGAGCAGGTTGCCCAGGGAAGTTGTGGATGCCCCTCCCTGGAAGTGTTCACAGACAGGTTGGACAGGGCCTCAAGCAGCCTGGTCTAGTGGCAGGTGTCCCTGTCCATGGCAGGAGGGTTGGAACTAGATGATCTTTAAGGTCCCTTCCAACCCAAACCATCCTGTGATTCCATGCAAATGGTATTCTTTACACAGACATCCTACATTAGCAATAGTAAATCTGGATAAAACTCCTGTTATACACTTCCTTGTCTGCTTCCTGAGCCTCATTGATCATTCTCTGTGGTTTCTTTTTCACTTCATGCCACAGCTGCAGATCCTTTTACTGAAAAATACTCCCTTTATTCTTGCCCAAGTCTCCTTATTTCCATGTACCTTTCCTTTCTCCTACCACCTTACACACTCGCTTGAAAGCAGTGTTGCTTCCAAGATCCTCTTTGTTCTGTTCCTGGGGTTATTCCCCTCTAAATGCCAGCGCCCTGCAGAGAAAAGTGGCTTTATCTAGGATGCAGTTACTCCTTTGTTCTCACCAGGTGAGATCTATTTCAGCTGCACATAGTCTTTAATGATTAACCTGCTACTAGATGGGCATATCCGTTGCTGCTCTCTTGTCTGTTCAGCCCAAGAAGGATGTGGTGCTACAAAGTAAAAGGCAGTCATAAAACAGAGAGATACAGACAGGTCATAGCATCAAAGAGAAAATCATGAGTTATGTAGGCAGGTTCTCTGAACAGTCACTTCTCTAACACTGATGCTCTGCTTCATCATGGAGTCATAGTGTGATCCAATAAAAGATTTACCTGTATAGCTGTAGAGAGTGACAGGTTGGCTCCATCTCCTGTATTTTGGAACCCTCTGTTGAGAATCTAGGGTATAATTGAATGAATCCATGAAAAAGGTACTGTCATTCTATTTCTCAGTATCACAATGTCCCCTCCTTTGTTCTCAATACCTCCACCATATCTTTAAGGTTTCCTTCAGAGTGCTGCAGTATCCTCATGACACTGCACTGGCTTTGCTGAAATTTTGTTTGGTGCCTTTCTATTCATTACAAACATCACTGATAGTAAGACTCAAATAGAACAATAGTCCTGGAAACTTCCTGTGTTTGTTTTCAGTTGAATTTATTTCGGGTTAAATTTGTCTTTTGAATGGGAGTGTCTTGTTTATATGACTGATTTATACTTTTTGCTTTCAATGTTTTTCTTATGATGGATGTTTTTTGGGATCCCATGACAAAAGTTTACTAAGTGTAGCTAACAAAGGACAAATTATGTTTCAACAGACCACTATTCGAAGGAGATAATGACTTCTGTGTATGCCTGAAAGAATCTTTTCCAAATCTGAAAACCAGAAAATTGACAAGAGTAGAGTGGGGGAAAATCAGACGCTTAATGGGAAAACCACGGAGGTAATTATTTCTTCCCCTTCTTTGCTGCTTCTTTTCCTGCTCCTTCTTTCTTGCCTCTTTTTTTTTCTCCTCCCCTTCTTTTTCCTCTCTTCTTTTTTCTTTTTTTTTTTTTTATTCTTATGTTTTTTGTTCTTCCTTCATTCTATTTACATTCCTTATGTGTGTGTCCAGTCCATATAGTTCTCATGAGCCTATACTTAAAATGTTCTCTTCCTTCTCTGGGTAACTGAATGTCCAAGGTAGTATATATTGAAATTATTATTATACATGTACAGATACATATATTCTTATGTAAGTTGCAGTGCTTTCTGGCATGGAAGACAGGCCAGTTTTTAACTAAATTTTTGTGGGGCTTTTATGTTTTTTGTTGTTTTGGGTTGTGTCTTTGTGTTTTTGGTGTTTGGTTGGTTGGCTTTTGGTTTTCTTTCTGGCCATAATTAGCTGGTCATGGAGAAAATAAATGCATATTTTCATTTCATTTACTTTATTATTTTTAAAACCATTTTATAGATTTTCGTTTTCCTGGCTTGGCTGCCAAAACCAAGGAGAAAGTCACTCTAAAATATTGTATATTGTAGAGAAGTCAGGGCATTATTTTGGTTCTTTTTTTCCGTAATTCAGAATTCTTGAACCCACTGATTCTGTTCAGCCTTTTCACAGAATCTGTAGAGTTTAGCCTAGAGAATAGAAGGCTCAGGGAGAATCTCATCTCTGTGTATATCTGAAGGGAAGGTGTAGAGAAGCCAAGGTCAAGCTTTTTTCAGTGTTGTCTGGGGACAGGACAAGTGGTTAAAGGGTGCAAGCTAAAACACAGGAGTTTCATCCTTAATATAAGGAAACACTTCTTTTTACTGTGAGGGTGATTGGGCACTGGTACGGGTTGCTCAGAGGTGACAGAATCTTTGTCCTTAGAGATACTTAAAGGCCATCTGGACGTGGTCCTGAGCAGCCTCTGGTGGAAGGGTTGGGGCACATGACCTTCAGAGATCCCTTCCAAACTCAAGTGTCTTGTCATTGTGCAAGATCAGGAGATAAATGTATGAAGTAGTGTTGCAGAGATGAAAGACTGCTTTAGTAATGAAAATGCAAGCACTCAAGTACTGAATCCATTTCATAAATCACTGTACTGACTCTGATAATATGCCATTTCCTCTTCTGTTACCTATAAACAACTTCACATAACTGAAAACTGCCAGCCAAGGGAAGGCAGCAGAGCCAAAACCTAGTTCCTTTTGGCAAAGTAGTCATATAATTTGAAATTAACCAAGGTAGCTTTCTCTTCTTCTACCATCATGTTTCCCACTTGGAGAGAAATGGTGCATTTGGAGGTGAAGTCATTCACTTACTCATTTGACTTTTGCCCTGAGTAGGTACCACTATCAAGGATTAGCTTACATCATTCAGCAGTCTGTTGGACTGATTATAACAGTTTCTTTTTTTTTTTAATTTGTGGGGAAGGGGTGTGAGGGGCTGCTAGGAAGTGTTGCTGGTTTTGATTTGTATTTTTTTTGTTTAGCTGTTGTGCATTTTACTACTTCATACTCACAGCCCATGGCAAGCTGTTCTTCACGCATGTTCTACCCTAGAAGTAAATATGAACCAAATAGCATATTTAATGAGAATATCCAAATAAGCTTTGCATAGCCACCTTCACTCTCTCTGCCATATCCCCTTCCAGATATTTTGAGTTCCTAATGAGGATCACACAACTCTGGTCTTCACTGATGAGTGGGGGATGCACCTACAGTTGCTCAACTTACAACATGTGATGACCAATGATAACTTTTGTTATGATAGTGATTGCAAAGCCTGATGAAAGAACCTCCAGTGCAGTGCATTACTGCACATAGCTATCAGAAGTACCTCACAGCTTCAGTTCATCCCTGTTCACCTTGAGGTTTTGTTTGTTTGGTGGGGTTTTGTTTTTGTTTTGGGGTTTTTGAAAATATTTTGCTTTGAACTAAGCTCTCATTGGGTTAACATTGGACAAAACATGGCCTGTGCCCTGTATACCTTGGAAACCACATGTTAGATAAAAAGCAAATGATGTTTGTATATAGACAAATGAATGGGAAACTGCAGGTCAGTGTGAAAGAAAGTGTTCTCAGCATCCTGGCAGCTCAGTTTTTCTGATATGTTCATACACGTTGCAAGGAAGAGAAATTTTGGAGAAGAGTGAAATGGCTTTGTGGAACTCTGAGTGGCTTGCAGAAGAAACAGAAGAATTTTTCTTTCAGCATAAAAGAGAATAGCAGAAGCAAACTTGGAAGGCAGAGCTGATTGCTCAGTACCAAGTGAGAGATAAGTAACTGAGGAAGATCTTGAAGAAATTTAAAACAGAAAATAATTTGCCATGTAGAAGGGGGAAGCAGTGGAGGAGTTGTCAGTGCCTTCTGAAAGTAAGCTCATAAAATAGGAATTTTTTTTTTTAATCGATCAGTAATCAATATATAACTCTTGAGTTCCACTGAAAACATTTCAATTGCATTTGACTGCAGTAAAGCAATTAACAAGGGTAGTAAATTATTAGATAAATAACTGCTTTTGCAATTAAGCAGACCTACAATAGCATCTGTACTCCTTTCAAAGTGGATTTTCATTGACAGAAGGATGATAAAATTTTTTTATATATATTTAGTAAAGCATGAGAGATAGGATTGAGTCCTTAATGTCTTTATGCTTTCAGAATCTCACTCATGCATCATGCCTATTCAGTAGGTTAAAAATGAAAAGAGTAAAACCAAATAAGGGCTTTGGGAGTAGTAAGTCTTCCCTTTTTTATATTACGTTTTAAAACCTCCCCCAAAACGTGGGAGGGGAGTGCTAGAGATTATCCCATTTTACACAATAGCCCAAAATCAGGCAGGTTTGTGCTGCATAACAAATTTGGTGGCTGAGTTGAGGTAAGATCAAGAAGTGCCCTTTCATGTTCTGAGCCTGGTGCCCTTTTATACTAAGTATTATTGATCTAATCAGCACATGTGAAAGGGATCTGCTATGTCAAAGCTATCTTCCAACCTTGAAGGTTCTATGATTCTACGTATCAGTAAGTGATAGCAGCAGGGGACCTCACAGTCTTTCCTCCTTATCTGCATCAAACTGTTTAGAGTAGACTGGCTGTGGGACCTGCTTTAACTTTGTTGTGACACCAGGTGGATCCCTAGAAGCAGAAAAAGTCCTAAAAAGTGGTATTCTTCTGATACACTAGTGCAACAGCTAGCATTCATGAGTAGTACTTTTAAATACACTGTTATTTTAGGAGTGATAATTCTGCTCCTCAAGGTTTTTCCCAGAGTCACAGAATGCCAGGTTGAAAGGGACCCCAAGGATCATCTGGTCCAACCTTTCTAGCAAATAGTCTAGTTGAAATGAGATGGCCCATCACCCTGTCAAGCTGAGTCTTACAACTGACCAATGCAGGGGAATCCACTGCTTCCTTTGGGATGTGATTCCAATGTATAACCGTTCTCATGGAGGAAAAAATATTCTTCTGGATTCAAATGGGAATCTCCCCAGGAGTAACTTGTACCTGTTACCCCTTGCCTTTTCCATAGGACTCCTTGTAAAAAGGGAGTCTCCATCCTTGTGGTAGCCACCCTTTATGTACTGGTACATGGTAATAAGGTCTCCTGTGAGCCTTCTCAAGGCTGAACAAATGTAATTCTCACAGCCTTTCCTCACATGGTAGGGCTTCCAGTCCTGATCATTCTCGTGGGTCTTCTCTGGATGCTTTCCAGCCTGTTCCACGCTGCTTTTTCGTGGAGACCAAAACTACATGCAGCACTCCAGGAGTGATCTGACAAGCTCTGAGTGGGACAATGACTTCTTTATCTCTGCTGATGATGCCCTTGTTGATGCAACCCAGCATCCTGTTGGCTTTCTTTCTCTGCTGCTGCAGCAGCACCCTGTTCACTCATGCTCTTTGTTATCCACCAAGACCACCAGGTCTGTCTCTACAGGGCTGCTCTCCAGCCAGCTGGATCCCTGTCTGAGCTGCACTCCTGGGTTATGTATTCCCAGGTGCCAGACTCTACATTTGCCCTCATTTAATTTCATAAGATTCTTGGTAATCCATTCCTTCAGCCTATCCTGGTCTTCCTGGAGGGTGGCTCTCCTTTCTGGAGTGACACCCTCCCCACTCGTTTTAGTCTGTCATTTTCATTTTCCCCTCACTGATTTGTACACCGTGCCTATTTATTTCACGTGTCTTCATGTATATATGTTTTCCGTGCTGAATTTAAGTCTAGCTTTACCTGGTTTCTATTCTAGGTGTTCCTCTGCATTCTTTGAGGAAGAGAGATCAGCATTAAAACAGAAAAGACAGAAAATAAGACTCCTGCAGCAGCGGAAAGTTGCAGATATTTCCCAGTTCAAAGATCTTCCGGAAGAAATTCCATTGCCGCTTGTAATAGGAACAAAAGTTACAGGTAACTTCTTAAAAACAAACAAGCACAATACCAGCCAAATGTTTTGCAAAGATTTTAGCAAACCATAATGTCCATAGTGCACACAAGTTACTCTTTTTCATGGTTTGGATTTATTTTATGTTTTTATTGTTAGCTTATTGAGAAGGTGCTTGTGAGGACTAGCTAGTGTTCTTAAAAACAGTGAGGTACAAACTTAATATGGTTGGCTATTTCTGCTGTTCAAATTGTAGATTTCTATGCATTTTTTAAAATGTCTGGCCTGTCTAACAAATCTTATAGAGAGATGTTTAAATGCAAAGAGCTGACTGCTTTCTCAAAGCCTAAAATGTAACCTAAGACAAAAATTGAGCCTAATTTTCTGTAAATGTAAAAATACCTGTTTTGATACAGATACACAACTGATACTGCAGTGTAGTTGGACATGCCTATGAAGCATCCTGTTGCCTCATTCATAAAATGTAACTGAGGAAGGAATATTGTTAAAAATATTCCACAGATTTTGTCTGATTTTATCAAAACTTGAATTTCTCCATCCTGTCTGTTTGTTATCCAGATGCTTTTCACTTAAGCATGGTATCTCCCACTCAAGCCACTACTGCTCATTGCTTTTTTGTGTTCTTTGGCAACACAGCCCTTAGCTCTTGCTGAAGGGCAAGCATGCACAGCTCTGCCTCTCCTCATTCTCCTGGAGCTGTACCCTTAAGATGCATTCCTCATTGTCTTTTGCTAAATATGCTGTCGTCAGTGGAAGTGCTCAAGGAGAAATGGTATGCAAAATCATCTGGAAATTGATGTTTGCCTGCAAAATCTGTCTGTCAGAAGGTATTGGGTGTTAAATAGTGTTTTATTTAGAAGTAAGTGTAGTGATAGGGATTGGATTTGGGAAATACTTCACTTATAATTGTAGCTATCATAGAATTGTTTCAGTTGGAAAAGACCTCTAAGATTAATTCCAACCATCAACCCAACACCACCATGGCCATTAAACCATGTCCCAAAGTGCCATGTTCACACACTTCTTGAACATCTCTGGGGACCGTGACAACTCCACCTCCCTGGATTATCCTGTTATGTTGCAGAGAGAAATTTGGCAAGATATTGGGTAGCATTTCTACTGCATACAGCTCTTTTCTGGCTTTACTTTTTGTTTGATGTTTGTTTAATATGTGGGTATAAGAGCACATAGAAAGGGTTACTTGCAAAAGATGTATTAAGTCTGTTTTTGTCAATGGTGACAGAACATTATCATGTTTGGTTTGTTGTTTGTTTTGGTTTGAAGCACGTTTGAGAGGTGTCCATGATGGGCTCTTCACTGGACAGATAGATGCTGTAGACACCCTTAATGCTACATACAGAGTGACTTTTGACAGGGCAGGACTTGGAACACACACGGTCCCAGATTACGAAGTTCTCGTAAGTATTGATGACGCAAAATAGCTGTAATAAAAAATACACAGTTCTATGCTGTAATAAAAAAAAAAAAGATTCAAAATACTACATCCAGGCATGATTGTCATAAAGTAGAAAGAAGCATCAGCAGATCCAGGAGAATGTGCCTCTACTGTTTGTGGTTTTTCTAGAACAGGATAAACCTCTATGATCATGGAGTCATAGAATTATTAGGGTTGCAAAGACCTCTAAGATCATCAAGTCCAGCGTTCAACCCAGGGTCACCATGGCCATTAAACCATGACCTGAAGTCCCACCTCCACACATTTCTTTAACACCTCTAGGGATGGTGACTCTGCCTCCCTGAACAGCCTGTTCCAATGCCTGACCACTCTTTGAGTAAGAAAATTTTTCCTAATATCCAACCTAAGCTTTTCCTGACACAATTTCAGGCCATTTCCTCTTGTTCTATTACCTAATATTAGGGAGAAGAGACTGACCCTCACCTCATTGCAACCTCCTTTTAGGGAGTTGTAGAGAGCAATGAGGTCTCCCCTCAGTTGCTTCTTCCCTAGACTAAATAACCCCTCTTCCCTCAGCCACACCTCTAGAACTTGTTCTCCAGAACCTTCACCAGCTTTGTGGCTCTTTTCTGGACATGCTCCAAAGATAAAAACATAATGGCTCAGGCTGCAATAATTTACTACACCTACTATTACAGATTATTATAATAGCCTGAATTTAATATGAAGAAATACAATATGTAGTCCAAGATCCCAAAGAAAATTCTGTTATGGGATCCTGCCAGGGTTTGCAGAAAATGTCTGAGAAAGCTTTGGCCCTTGGTACTTTCCCAATGTCTGGAAAAGGCTGTGGTAATTGCAGGCAAGTATTATGAGTTGATTGATCCTCATTTTGAAACTTCTTATGGTAATGAAGCAACCTGTAGAAATATTGCTTTGATCAAGCAGTTTGGGATTATTTCCTAGCTCATCAGATTTTTGTACTGATTTATGATCTCCAGAAACTAGTCCCACCAAACAGCCTGGCCCAGACTGCAAGTTTTGAGGAGACTTCATGTTCTTTTCTGTCTTGTGCTGTTTAGTGCTGCATCTACTAACAGCCCATAATTTGTCAGGTCTGTCATGATACAATTTTTGGTGTGTCTAAACTCTTGTTCAGGCTTGTTGTTGTTGTTTGGGTTTTTTTTTAGTGTTTGGTGATAAATTAATTTTATCTGAAGTGTGTCCTTTCTTCTGTTTTACAGAGTAATGAGCCTCATGAAACCATGCCAATTGCAGCCTTTGGACAGAAACAACGACCTTCAAGGTTCTTTATGACCCCTCCCCGATTGCAGTATGCACCTTCCCTCCAGTCTCCAATTACAGTAAGTTGCTTTTTGTATCTAATATTAATCATCAAAATATTTTCTGGTACATGTTGAAGCTCTCTTACCTTAAAGAGTTTTTGATATTAATCTTCTGAGGTTATTCAGTAAATTTTAGCAAATCCCTCTAAAAAAAAACAAAAGCTATTAGAATCATAGACTCACAGAATAGTTAGGAGTTGAAAGCAACCTCCAGAGATCCAAGTCCAACCCCCCACCCCAAAGCAGGGTCACCTAGGGCAGGTCACACAGGATGGGTCTTGAATGTCTCTGGAGAAGGAGACTCCACAACCTCTCTGGGAAGCCTCGTTCAGTGCTCCAGTACCCTCACAGTAAAGCTTTTCCTCATGTTGAGGTGGAACTTCCTGTGTTTCAGTTTGTGTCCATTGCCCCTCATGCTATCACAGGGCACCACTTGAAAGAGCCTGGCCCCTTCTTGACACCCATCCTTCAGATATTTATAAACATTAATAAGATCTCCTCTCAGTCTTGTTTTTTCCAGGTTAAACAGTCTCAGATCTCTCGGCCTTTCTTCATCAGACAGATATTACAGTCCCTTAATCATCCTCATATCCTTCATTAAACACTCTAGTATATCCCTTTCCCTTTTGAACTGCAGAGCCCAGAACTGGACATAGTATTCCAGATGTGGTCTCAGCAGGGCAGAGTGGAATGGGAGGAAAACCTTCCTTGACCTGCTGGCCACACTTAATGCACCCAAGGAGACCATTGGCCTTCTTGGCTACAAGGGCACATTGCTGTCCCATGGATATCTTATTGTCCACTAGGTCTCTCCAAGGTCCTTCTCCATGGAGCTGCTTAAATTAAATGTTCTTTCTTGTATAGGACAATGATCCTTTATTAGGACAATCATCATGGAAAAACAAAATTCCAGGCACAGACAGTGAAACACTAGGAGGCTTTCCAGTGGAATTCCTCATTCAAGTGGTAAGTGCAGCTCTTAATTTTTATTGTGTGTTGTCCTTCTGTTTATTCTGCCAATTCTGCAGTTAAGTAACTCTATGTTGATTTGGCAACATCCAAAGTAACTTTTGAAAAGATGTTAATGTTTGGTTTTATTCCCCCCAGCCCACCCTTGCTTACTTTGCTCCTTGTTGAAACGTGCTGCTGTTCAGTCCACAGGAAGGACTTAAAGTCAAAACTCCAAAAGTGTGTCTTGTTTTTCCCAGCTCTATCACTTAGTCTTAAAAAAAGATGTTTTTTCCTACCTGCAAAATTCCAACTGTTAAGGCTTTAAAAAAAAAAAAAGAATTTCAACTACACTTGCATTCTGTAAAGAACATTTGTCTATAGGCATTTTCATATATGGTATAATGTCCTCCCTTCTTGGAGAGGAATCATAGAATCACCCAGGTTGGAAGGGACCTCTATAGGTCATCTAGTCCTACCCCCTCACAGTGAGCAGAGTCATCCTCTAATAGGTCAGGTTGCCCAGAGCCCTGTCAAGCCTCACCTTGAATATCTCCAGGGATGGGGCCTCAACCACCTCTCTGGGCAACCTGGCCAGGTTGGATGGGGCCTTGAGCAGCTGAGTGTAGTTGAGAGACATTGAGTTTGAAGTAGATGATCTCTAAGGTCCCTTCCAACCTAGGCTATTCTATGAAAAATAATACACAAAAAATACTATCGTTGTTCATGCTGTGTGATGGTTTGAAACTGTCTTTTTAATTTTTGTTTGCAAAGTTTGAGCAGAGAAAGCTAAAGAGTGTAAATAAGTCACTATTGGGTGTAAGAAAGCAAAATACTGATTGTTCTAAACACTTCTGTTGGATAGATAGATATGTTTAAGAACTACTACTCAAAACAAAGTTGGGGCAGTCTGCAGTCAAAGTGGGGAGTTTGCTTACTTTCTGGCTGGAGATAACACACTGACCTTGGCAAGTTAGGTTAACAGCCTTTTTGCTTTTAGCTAATTCTGCTTTCTGCCAGGGGAGTCTGGGGGGAGGAGGCCCCTGGGAGAGAGGCCCCTTGGGAAAGGTCCCCTTTGGGGGGAAGCAAAGGGAACTTGGTTGTGCTTTTCTGTTGATTGTATATATTTGTAAATGTTGTGAATTCTGTATATTTGTACATATTCATTGCATTTCATCATAGGTTGTAGATTTTGCTTGTAAATTCAGCTTTCATTCGCTTCCAGACTGAGCTAGCCTGGTCATTGTTGGTGTGGGGGGGAATTTCAGCTCTCTCTGACACAGGCTGCCAAACTATCTGCAGCTCTCCTCCCACTGGGGTTGCTGAGTATGATCAATGAAACTGTGTAGCTAAGGTGTATTGAGCTTTACAATTACTTGGTGTGTCAGGTTGATCTGTTTCTGATATTGTTTCTTTATTTTAGATCTGAATATGTGATTTCTCACTCGCATTCAATAGATTGTTATTACTTGTTCAAAGGAAATCTGAGTTGTAAAAGTATAGATCTATTGCTTCTGTAACAAGTGGTGGCATTTACAAAGATACAACATTCATATGTATTTTTGCTTGAAGATTCAGAAGATTTTGAACAAAATCAAGCCACAGATTTTTGGCATTTATTTCTGTCAGCAACTTATCCAGTTTTTCCATAGATATACAGAATGATTTGGGTTGGAAGGGACTTTAAAGATCATCTAATTACAACTGTCATGGGCAGGGACATCTTCCACTAGACCAAGTTGCTCTAAGCCTCATCCAACCTGGCCATGAACACTTCCAGGGATGTTGCATCCACAGCCTCCCTGGGCAGCCTGTTCCAGTGTCCCACCACCCTCACTGGAAAGAATTTCTTCCTAATGCGCAGTCTAAATCTCTCCTCTTCCTGCTTTCCTGCCTTGTCCTGTCACTAGAAACCCTTGTATGAAGTCCACTGTAAGGTCTTCCCAGAACCTTCTCTTCTCCAGGCTGAACAGCCCCAACTCTCATAGCCTGTCCCCACAAGGGAGGTGCTCCAGCCCTCTGATCATCTTTGTGGCCCTCCTCTAGACATGCTTCGGCAGTCTGATGTCCCTCTTATGCCAGGGGCACCAGAACTGGATGCAGTGCTGCAGGTGGGGTGCCACAAGAGCAGAGTAGAGGGACAGAATCACCTCACTTGTCCTGCCGCTTCTTTTGCTCCAAGATTTTGGTAAAGCATTGTGAGGCTTAAAAAAAATTATTGAAGAACTGTGCATGATTTTTAAGCTTAGCATCTTAAGCATTTTTAGTATCAAGTTTTTATTAGAAGTTTAAGAGTGGTACTGAAATGTGTGAGACTGATAAATACTGAATATCAATTGCACTGCATTCACCAGTCCCAGGTGTATTTTTATGTTAAAAATGACCCTTACAGGTGGTGTGGCCTTTCTTTTACACTGATGCAGTAAAATACTCAAAGCCCTCATTCTGATTTAATGGTGACTCAGGAAGTAAATGGTCAGCAAATGTTCAATTCAAGTAATACTTTCTGAAGAACTATTGCCAGACAATTATTTATGATACCATAAATACTTCCATGGGAAAACTTCATTTGGGGCAAAACAATAAGAATGCAGCACACCTGGAATAAAGTTTCAACCCAGCCCTTTAGTTCTCTTTTATGGGTTCTGAATTCAGTTTGGGTCAAAAGGAAGCATAGCCAAAATCATGTGCAGACACTGACAAATGAATGTTAGAGATAATCTCTTTATGTACAACTTGATGTCCTAAGCAAACACTGGGACTTGTAACAACCATTTTAATCAGAGTTCTACACTGGTGAGTAGATCTTTATATTAATTTTTATGTGTTTACATTTTGGTATCAGATGCCTCTATTCTTTCTGGCTTTTACTCTAGACAAACATGGGTTTTATGAAAAGAATGGCTCAAAAATTAACGTTATGATGTTGATAATAAAGGCAAACATTAAACAAAACTAGGTCTTTTATGCTTGCATGCATTATGTAATGTATCCTTAAATATTTCATAGACTATACTGCAGGTCAAAATCAATAGATTATATTCTTAAATTCTAGATAGTATTAAAATTTGGAGGATATTTTTCCAGGCTCTCAGCTACAGCTGTTTTGTGTGTGGTTCATTGGTTGGTTTGGTTACTAGTTTTGGGTTTGTTAGGGAGGGGATGTTGTGGTTTTTTTTTTTTTCATGGGGGTTTGGGTTTTTTTCCCTCTGTTTTGGAGAAAAAATTACATTGGGAAGGAAACGATGGAGGACAAAACAGGCTGTTTGAAAAACTGAAATTGGGAAGGAAACAATGGAGGGACAAAGCAGGCTGTCTGAAAAACAGATTGGGAAGGAAATGATGGAGGACAAAACAGGCTGTTTGAAAAATTGAGATTGGGAAGGAAACCATTGATGGAGGATAAACCAGGCTGTTTGCAGGGTTGCTGCATCTCCAGTAGATGGAGCGTGTTCATGCAGCACTGCTAGATAAGTGAATTGGTGTCTTCCCCATCGCTGTGGAAAAAGGATTGATCTTCTCAGCTTAAATGCAGGAGGTTACTGTATTTTTGACTATTTTCTGCTTATGAAAACGTTGAAAATATTATATGGTAAGTTATTGCACACTTGGAAATGCTTGTGTTCTTGTAAATATTCCTTTGACTGAAAAATTAAATCTAAAGTACAAATCTAAACTTAATGGTTGGGTTGTTTCTTCATCTTTTTTAATGTGGAAAAGCATTGTGCTAAAAACTCATTTCCAGTTTAATGAGAACTATAAATTATCACAGTAAACAGGATGGGTTACACTGAAAATAGAGCTGTTAGGCAAGAATTTCTCAAGGAAATGGGGCTTAGCTGAGTTGAAGCATTCACTGATGATACTGGCAAATGAATATAGAAGTCTTTTTAATAAAATGTAACCAGTGAGAGGAAGTTGATAGACATCAGAGATGCAGTGATGAAAGGTCTGTTTCTTGTGGAAAGAACCAGATTGTCTTGATCACTGGAGTGTATCTGGGAATAGGATGAATGTAATACAAAATCCAAACTCATGAACCGGAGAACTAAAGCCCCAAATACCTTGCAAGTTTTGTGGACAAATAGTCTGCATTAACTTGGGGGCTCACCAGCTTCATGTATAAGTACTTCAAAGTGTTAGGTAGTTGCTGGATGGTGATGACAGCATAGCTTGGTGAGTAACTTTTTGGCAGCAGTGGCAGGTGGTGTTTGGTGCTTTTCTTCCTCCCAGGTGTTTTTTTGACAAACACAAGCATTTATGTGGTGTGTCAGAAACCAATTTAGAAAGATCCAACTCGATCTCACACACGTAACGATTTTAGAACTTTTTTATTGCCTTTTCCGAAGTTGTTGTTTTGTCAGTGTTGGTTCCTTGATTAGGTTCTTCATGTAGCTGCAAAAGAAACCCATGTCCTGGCTTCTTACGGGCATTGGTGGACAGCAGAAGGACAAGAATCATAGAATTGTTTGGGTTGGAAAATATCTCTAAGAACAAGTCCAACCATCAAACTAAGACCCCCATGTCTGTTAAACTGTGCCCCGAAGTGCCACAGCCACACGATTCTTGAACACCTCCAGCGACAGAGTCTCCACCACTTCTCTGGGCAGCCTGTTCCAATGCCTGACCACTCTTGCAGCAAAGAAATTTTCTTAACATCCAACCTAAACCTCCCCGGCACAATTTCAGGCCATTTTTTTCTCCTCCTATCACCTGACATTAGGGAGAAGAGACCAACCCCCACCTCACTCCAACCTCCTTTCAGGGAGTTGTAGAGAGCAATGAGGTCTCCCCTCAGCCTCTTCTTCTCCAAACTAAACAATCCCTATTCCCTCAGCTGCTCCTCATAAGACTTGTTCTGGTAACTTGTGTAATGTCATCTCTGTGCATCTGACCGTGGCTTGCCATCCCTTCGTGAGATGTATCTGGCAAAGTATTTCTTGTTGAAAGAGAGAAGTGTTGATGCCAGTTTGCAGGTCTGTCATTTGGAATGCTGGTATAGGCTTCCTGTTGCTCACGTTCAGGGAAGATGACAAATAGAAAAAAGATACAGCAAGGGCCATAAAAATGTAGGAGATCAAGAGCCCTATATGGGAGAGGAGACTGGAAAAGCTTGGGTTGTGATTAGTCTACTGAAAGAATAGTGGAGAAGAGATGTTTTTACTGTCTCTGAATAAACAGGGATAAATACAAGAGGAGGAAGCCACTATTTAGCTGGAAATCAGCTTCGGCAGAACAATGACTTACGAAATGAACAAGAATGCATTTAACATGGACATTCCAAGAGGATGCATACTGAGGTGAAAGATGTCCTGGAACAATTTTGCATTAGGATTTGTGAGGGCAAGAAACCTGAACTTGAAAATCAGCAAAAGGAATTATGTACAAGTAGATGTATGCCACACCAGGAGGTTTTACTTCTCCCAGTGCCATGTTTCACTACTAGACTGCAGTTAGCCCTTTTTTGAAATTTATAAAACCTGAAATCTTGGCTCTGTGATAAAGCTGTTGCTGGTGGTAGTGGACTAGGGTTTCTCTCAGGGCCCTAGAGAGCATGAATAGTTTTAAGAGTGAGGGGTGTGTGTTGAGAGCATTTCCAGTGACTTCCACTTGAGCATGCTAGGTGCCAAGGGCAGCAGAAACAGAATATTCCCATTATGGAAGAAGGAAATGGAAAGCCCAGTGTTTTTCTGTATAACATAGATCCAATCTCTGTACCAGGATTTACCTTAGGAATGTACACACAAAGGTCTGGTGCTTAGTTGAGGGCACAGCTAAAACAGGATGACAGCTCTGTGAAAAAAGGTAAGGTGTGTAATATAAGTGTAGTACACACAGTAACACCCTTTGCTTTCCTTCAGGCTGCAAAAGAAAAAATAGATTCTTGATTCTTCAGCCTCTAGCTGGCCATAATTTGCTTTATTCTTCCTGTAAGGAATTTCAGCTGGTGGATTACAGCATTCTCCAGTCTACAGCACTTGTAAATGCTTTAAATGTCGCTGGAAAATCCATCGTTGAATTTTTTTTTTATTATTTTTGCATCTTAAGTCGATGAACAACTTTGAAATGTATTTTAAAATGGTGAAACAGACACCCATTTTATCGTCTTGGATTTCTGTGGCATTTCCCACCTGCTTAAGGACCTATTCATTCTAAAAATAGTTCCTTTGTTTTAGACCAGGTTATCGAAAATCCTTATGATCAAGAAGGAACACATCAAACAATTGAGAGAGATGAATACAGAAGCAGAAAAGCTGGTGAGAATGTTCTCTTTTTCAGTTCTTAAAACAGGATGTTTTTTTTTTTTAACAGCTAATGGAAATACAATAAAAAGTCTGGATTTAAAAAAAAATGTATTTTATCACTTCCTATAATTAGGATTTTAATTTTTTAAAAGACTATTCAGAGAGATCAGTTGTTTCAAGTAAGATCCCCCTTTGAAAACATTATGCTTTGAAACTGATGTTACCATCCAAACAGCATATGTTAGTTGATGTGTAAAGTATGAAAATGCTATGTACTTTTGAGAACCTTGGGTACAATTCATATGGTAGGATCTTCATCCTAATTTTATGCTGAGGATGGTAAGTGCTTATTTATTTAGCTTTCTGTCTAAAACAATAACTGCTGTACAGAAATTTTCTATGTAAAGCTCTGACTGCCCTTGACCAGCACTTAAAATCATAACATCAGAGCAGCTATAGCCTATTAGCAGCAGCAGCAGAAGAGTTTTTCTTGCTAGGTTTTATCTAATCATCAGTCAGTAAATCAAAATTATAAGAATGCCCCTTCTACTGTCCGTGGCTATCAATCAACTGGAAAGTGGAAAGCTATCAGTCTCAACCTTCTGCTACCACCCATTACAGAATGACAGAATTGACCAGGTTGGAAAAGACCTCAGAGATCATCAAGTCCAATCTATTACCTAACACCTCCTCACAACTAAACCATGGCTCCAAGTGCTGCATCCAGTCTTTTTTTGAACACCTCCAGGGATGGTGACTCCACCACCTCCCCAGGCAGCACATTAAACTGGCAAATTACTCTTTCTGTGAAGAACTTTCTCCTCACCTCGAGCTTAAACTTCCCCTGGCACAGCTTGAGACTGTGTCCTGTTCTACCTCTGGCTGCCTGGGAGAAGAGACCAACCCCCACCTGGCTAAAACCTCCTCTCAGGTAGTTGTAGAGAGCAATAAGGTCTCCCCTGAGCCTCCTCTTCTCCACTGTGATGGTTATCTCTACAACATACAGGACAGAAGACTGAAAGGTTTGTGGAGGAGAAGAGCAGTCCTTTGTATTTCTTGAAAGCAAAAAGCTGATTTTTTTTTTTTAATGTAAAATATTAGTGAAATATTTGAATGTCTAAGGATATATTGTGGTGAGATGTCCTTCTTTGTTCCCTCACTGATCACATGTACATGTGTGTTCTTTTATTGTGGTTTCTACTGCCCCATCCCTATCTCTGTCATGCTGTGATGATGTTCTTCAGAGCTTGTTATTTTTTTTCTGTGCATAAAATGTTTTGTCTTCTGATTTTTGCATATTAATAATTTAAAATAGAATCATAGAATGGTTTGGGTTGGAAGGGACCTTAAATATCATCTAGTTACAAACTCTCCTGCCATGGGCAGGGACACGTTTCACTAGAACAGGTTGTTCAAGGGCCCATCCAGCATGGCCTTGAACAACTCCTGGTTGGATGTAGGTGCAAAAAGAGGCAAAATTAAAACATGAGGATTGCAACCTATAACTCTGATACTGAAAAATAACAAACTCTTCCTAAACTAAAAAAAAAACTTTGGGTTTACTGAGGTATGTTAGTACTTTTGCATAGATAAGGAAATTCACAGGAATAGCAGCAGCCTTCCTCTGATGAGAATCCAGAGATTAGCACATCACACAGCTACTACGTAATAAATTAATTTTTCTTGATACTCTACAAAATTGAAAGAGTGAAAAAGCAGCAGGAAAGAAGAGGATCTAGAAGTGTTATATTTTTCTATATTTTAGGTTGATTGTAGCTTAGATAAGGACTTAGAGATACCTTTGAAATCCTGCCCTTATGCTGTTTATAAACCAGCAGTCATGAAGCAATGTCCATTACTAGTCAAGGATGTCCTGATTAAAAATAGAGGATGTGATACCTTACTATTGGGCCATATTCTTAGCCTGGCTTCTAATCTTCTTCGTCCCTTGGTAATCCCATCTACACTTGTGCTGCTCAGTATGTGTTGTTTCTCTTCTACAAGGTTTGGTTTGTTGTTTTAATTTTTCTTCTAACAACAATCTTTTTCCTCCACCAAGCCACCATAACATACCTGAACATGAATAAAATAGAATCCTTGGAGTTCATTCAGGTATAATTTGGTTGTCACACTTCGATAACAATTCATACAATTACTCCAACAATTATCAAGTCACAAGATCACTGCTTGGGTTAAAACAATCCCTTTATGGAGGCTTTTTGTTTGTTTGTTTAATGCCTGATCCAGTATAGAAATAAACAGAACTGACCAAAATCAGAACTGATACTGAATGTAGCCCATTATTATCTGGCAGTGATAGTAAATTGACATGAAGCAGGGGATGCCTTCAGAGGAGCCATTAGTAATACAACTGCACATTTTCTACTTCATTTTTCTGAAAGGACAGCTTATTAATAGTTAAGCATTTTGACATCATCATGCTAGTCTTGGTCACAGGCTGTAGAGAAGTTATCATCTACATAAAGCAGCAAACACTTCTGATAGCCATTTGTATAAACAAGTCTACATAAAAAGGGTGACTAGTTATTTTTTTCACATCACCTGCAGTAAAGACAAGGTAGAGGTGATGCTGGGTTGTTCTAGAGAAGCATGTAGATTCTCATCTGCTTCTATCTACTGAAAGTTATCCATTGTTTGTCTGCTAGTTCAGCTCTTTGTTTCCAGATCTTGCATCACTCCTGGATCAGGAATAGTGCTGGTGCTGAGAAATACTTCTGTCATCACTAGCATAGAATGCCCTCAGTCTTTCCTTTCTGATGTCTACAGCTTTCAGAGCTAAGCTGGAGTAGCCCAGTCTGCTTTATGGGGGCTGGTCACTGAAGAAGGTCTGAAAATTGCAAGTTTTTTTTCCTTAATGTTACAGAGCTGCAGGAAGTGTGTCAAATTTATGCTGGTTTCCAGTTTGCTAAGAGCAAGGTGAATTCTGAAGTTGTGGTGTTAGTTTAAAGCCCTCTTGATTTGGTGTTCAGACTTGTAAATCCCTGGGGATCATTTCAGTGATTAAGCTGAATGGGAACCTATCAACTTTGAGTTGATAACTTAAACCTTGATTTTGAGTTTTTGACTTGCATCCTCCTGATGAAGGCTCTGGACTTTGCAGTTTGCTTTATTTCGTGGTGTAAAATCTATAGTTAACTAATTCTCTGTAAGAGGTACCTGTATCTCAGACTTGTGGCTGAGAAGCAACAGAAATACATCCAACCTATCTTGCAAGAGGCCATTTGTAGACCAAAATTTAATAATGCAGTATATGTCTTGGTTCAGTTTTGTAAATATCACTTAAAGAATGCTGAGACACACTGTTAAAACAGTTCAAGAAAAGAGTGCCAGTAAAGTGGTAAATTTTGTGGAAATTGGTACCTACCCAAAATACTTATGTTACCAAATAGAAGCTCTAGTAACTTTCTTTTTTGGCCATAACTGTTAGCTGTAACAGAAGGTATGTAGCACTGAGTCATCCTCAAGTGACCACTAACCTACTAGACCCTATTGCTGCAGCAGAGGTGGCTGTGGCCATATTCATAGAATGGTTTGGGTTGGAAGGGACCTTCAAGATCACCTAGTTCTAACCCTCCTGCCATGGGCAGGGACACCTTCCACTAGACCAGATTGTTCAAGGCCTTGTCCAGACTGGCCTTCAACACTCCCACAGAGGGGGAATCCACAACCTCCATGGGCAACTTGTTCTAGTGTCTCACCATCCTCACTGGAAAGAATTTTTCCCTAATCTCCAGACTAAATCTCCCCTCTTCCAGCTCAAAGCCATTGCCCTGCATCCTATCACTACAAGCCCTTGTAAAGAGTACCTCCCCAGCTTTCTTGCATGTGCCCTTCAGGTACAAGAAGGCTGCTCCAGGGTCTTCCCGAAGTCTTCTCTTCTCCAGGCTGAACAGCCCCACGACAACCTGTCCCCATAGGGGTGGTGCTTCAGCCCTCTGATGATCTTCATGGCCTCCTCTGGACCCACTCCAACAAACAGTTCCATGTCCTTGTGTTGGGGGCTGCAGAACTGGACACAGTACTCCAGATGGGGTCCCATGAGAGCAAAGTAGAGGAGGAGAATCACCTCACATGTCCTATGCTGGTCTTCTACTGACAGGATAGTTTTCTGTTCATACAGCTGAGAGAAGCAATGCTCAGCTATGGCAGAAGTAAGCAAGTCAGACCACAGCCATCTTCTGTAGCATTTACAACCAGCATAAACCAGCACAGGTTGTCATAGTACCTTAGGAAGAGAATAAAAGCATGGTAGCTACTACACAGTTGTCAGCTGAACTTATAAATAGTGATACTATGTTTTAATATTTTGCATGCTAACATTTTTCTTTCACACACTGAGACTTCAAACATCTCAGTATTATTTTTTCAAGTGAAAATTTTCAGTTCAAAAGATACAAAGTGCAACATTCCCTTAACTCTAATATGCTTTCCTCTTTCCCACAGAAATCCTATTCCATGCCAATAGGCATTGAGTTTCAGAGGAGATACGCAACCATTGTTCTAGATCTAGAACAACTAAACAAAGACTTAAATAAAGTTCTGCATAAAGTTCAGCAGTATTGTTATGAGGTAAGATTTTGCTGCAATCTGTAGATATTTGCTGGCCTTGGTTAACCAAAGTCAAAAAAGTTAGACTTTCCTGGGAGTAGTGTGTGGGTGGGGATCACTTTGAAATGAAACTTGTGGTAGCTGTATTAGATTCCTCCTGTCTCTGCTTTTGTCTGAGTTTCTTTTACTAGAACTCAAAACACTTTTGCTGATGCCAGTGACCAGTTTGGAAATAAATATTCATGTATATAAATGAATCACAGAAACACAGAATGCTAGGGTTTGAAAGGGACCTTGAGATCATCAAGTTCAAACCCCCTGCTGACTCAGGTTCACCTAAAGGTGACACACAGGAGCACACCCAGGTGGGTTTTGAGTATCTCCAAAGGCTCCATTGCCTCTCTGGGTGTCCTTTTCCAGTGTTCTGCCACCCTTAAAGAAGTTCCTCATCATTTTTAGATGGATGTGGCACTTACTGACATGGTCTAGTCAGTGTGGTGGTGTTAGGTCATAGGCTGAACTTGATGATCTCAGAGGTCTGTTCCAGCCTCAGTATTTCTGTGATTCTGTGTTTAGGTGGAACTTCTTATGTTTGCATTTGTGCCCATTACCTCTTGTCCTGTCACTGGGCACCACTGAAAAAAGACTGGTCCCATGTTCCTGACAACCACCATTTAAGTGTTTCTAAGCATTTATTAAATCCCTGCCCAGTCTTTTCTGGACTAATAAGTCCAGTCTTTCCTAGTGAGTGAGATGTTTCAGTCACTTCATCATCTTTGTAGCCCTTTTCTGTACCTTCTCCATCAAGTCCCTGTCCTTCTTGAACCAGGGAGCCCAGAACTGGACAGAGTATTTCAGATGTGGCCACATCAAGGCGGAGTAGAGGGGGAGTATGCTGGCCAAACTCTTCTTGATGCACCCCAGAATGCCATTAGCCTTGGCCACACAGGCACGTGGTCATGCTGTTGTCCAGCAGGGCTCCAAGGTCCCCAAAAGCTGCTCTCCAGCAGATCAGCCCCCAACCTGTTCTGATCCATGAGGTTGTTCTTCCCCAGGAGCAGGACTTTACACTTGCCCTTACTGACTTTTGTTAGAATAAAGATGAGGTCCTGTGTGTTCCATACCTGTGAACTCTGTTTGAAAACATTTGCATTTCACACACAACACCAAATGCAAGGGAGATCTTGCTTCATAATTTCTTGTCACTGTATCTGTGCAGCTTGCTCCTGACCAGGGCCTCCAGCCTGCCGACCAACCGACAGATCTGAGGCGTAGGTGTGAAGAGGAGGCTCAGGAGATCGTCCGGCAAGCAAATTCCTCAACCACAGGACAGCTTTGTGTTGAGAGTGAAAATTTAACTGATCTTATCTCTAGACTTACAGCAATATTACTGCAAATTAAGGTAAAATGTTTGCCAAAAAAAATAGTTTCTCCCCTAAGACACCTCGTATTAAAGCTTTGTCAGATTCTTTGTGCAGAACTGTGAGAACACTTTTTATTTTCTTCTCCTACAGTGTCTAGCAGAAGGAGGTGATCTGAATTCCTTTGAATTTAAATCACTAACAGATTCATTAAATGACATTAAGAATTCAATAGACTCCTCAAATATCAGGTATTACTTTTTGAATATTTAATTCTTAATTACACATTTTGTGCCAGCAAGCAATTCTTGCTGTATTTTAGAGGTGAACGTTGATTATAATTAAGGGGTTTAATCTGGTAACTTTTTACTTGTAGGAATGGTCTCATTTAAAAAGAGGCTTCTTAAAGGGAGCATGAAATTAGCAGTTTTCTGTTTGAACCTAGCAGTGAAGTAACCTGGTTTTATAAAAAGAAAACCAAGTGCTAAGTTGCTGCAGCAACACCTAGACTTTCTTGCTCTTCAGTCATTTATAACAACTAATAAGGTATTCTAGAACATTTTCAGACTTTGAAATCCCACTACTAAATGTTGGTTCTTTAAACTAAAGACAGTTAAAATTTCAGTATTCTTTTTGCATAGTTACTCAACCTATTGTCTGTAAATATCAAAAGCTGGCATGTGAGACAATTACAGCTTCTGACCAGCTTCCATTAGCAAGATTTGAAACCAAGAGAGAACAGCAGCCATGGTATGCCAGATCAAAGGCCCAGGTAGCCTAGACGAGCCATTTTTCAACAGTTGTCACAAGCAGGTGCCTGGGAAATCATTATAAATGTAGCACCAATGTGGCAGTGATACACTGCAGCCTCCAGCAACTTGTGGCCAGGATTTTTAAAAAATAAGTACAGTGCTGCTAAATGATATAGTTTAGAAAATATAACTAAATACTAAGTATTTCCTCACACCCTCCATACTCCTATTGCTGCCTAGTAATGGGAGGCTGCACATGTTGGTTTTTTGGGAGGGATGTGGGGAGAAATAGTAGAAGGACCTTTTGATTTAAAAATATGCATTGAGAAATGCTGGTTTATAGCATTTTTTTTTTTCATTAGTAAAACCAAAAATAAATCCCAAACACTACTGAAACCTTCTATAATCCACACTGCAAATAGCACATTGGAACAGATTCAACTCAAAGTTGATGTAGGCTCTGAAGAAGGTGATAATGTTTCCATTTCACTGTGCTTATTTGGAGCATTTTAGCATCTCTTCATAATGTTTTTATTTCATTAAGTGTGCTCATGTTAAAGTATCCAGATCAGTAACTCTTGATTTGATGCAGCTGTTTGTGCAAATGCTGTTCTCTCAGGTGTGTCTCTCTCCAGGTGCATTAATAAGGCACTGCTCTCTTGATTCATCTCAGGTTATGTGTTGGCTATGCTCGTACTTTGACTTTCACTGTAGAAATACTTGGGCACAACTCTTAAATATGGAGTTCAACACTTTTTGTTTGTTTCTTTCCTTTTTTTTCCTCCTCCTTTTCTTCCTGCAGTTGTTTTCAGAATAACGTCGAGATCCATGTTGCACATATTCAGAGTGGCCTGAGCCAGATGGGAAACTTACACGCTTTTGCAGCTAATAACACCAACAGAGACTGAAAGTTTTCTTCCAAGTGTGTGCAGCAAGTAGTTCTGGAAAAATCCTTCTCCTTCATATAGGCTTCACCAAATATCCTGACTGCCAGAAGACAGGGGAAAAGAAAACCTCTCAGAAAGGACCCTTTTAAATATATTATATCTGCTTCTGAAGTAAACCAGCATTACTGGCCAGCATTACGTTAGATTTCTCCATTTGTTATTCACACACGGTAGTTTTGCTAACTGGTAATCTCTCTAATAATTGCATTTATTATAATAAACCTGAAAACATACTTTCATGTAATTTGAACTTAGTTTTTCAAAGTTCAGATTAATTCTGCACACCTCTTTGCTGTTGGCTGTCCTGGTATGTTAGAAGCGATGAGGAGGAAATGGCTCAAATGAGTAGCCACGGGGTGAGTCTTTGTTATGTAAAGCTGTGCTCCTGCCATTTCAGGTTTCAGGTAGCAACACGGGGTGAGTGTATGGACAGCAAACCGAAGCTGTAGACCTGTTGGGCAAGTCTGATCGATCAGTCTTGTTGGAACTTTTAATTTATCATAACTTATAGAAGGACTCTAATGAAGGAATATAATAACATAACTGGGAACTTTGCAGAAAGATTGGTTGTGGATTTTTTTCCTTTCACAGGGGGGCAAAAGAAGTGCTTTAGTTGGTATTTTACATAAGTGACTGGTTAAACATACTGTTTTTCCAACTCTTTTTGTTCGTTTTGCACAACTTTTAAATGAGATTGCTGGTTATCCAACAATACCCAACGTATATAAATATGAAGATTTTGGGGTTTATATATATATAAAATAAAAGATAACCAGTGAGGTAAACTGCAGAAAAAAAAAAAAAAAAAAAAAAAACACAAAAGTGACAACCTGCCTATGAGTACCTTTTGGAATGTTAATCTTGTAAAAAGTGTGTATTGGTTTGTTTAAATGGTCTTGTAAAGCTTCTGTGTAAGGAATTATTTCCAGCTAAGAATTTTCAGAGATAGCTGTAGAGATGTTTTTGATTCTTTTAGATGCCTCATTAAATGAGGTCTTTTATATGTTAATGTATAAAGAATATGTAAACAGGATTATTTTCAATTTTAAAATTTTGTATAGTTTAAAGATGCTTCTGTATTCTGTGTTGGTATTGTGCCACTGCAAAACTTCAGTGCAGAGTTTATATTTAGCTAAACTTGTCCTGTTAATTAAGAGAAATGCATAAATCTTTTATTCTCAACGAAATTTGTAACTCTGAATAAATTGACCTAAGAGAGTTGATATATTTCACAAAAATGCAAACTTTTTTGCAGATGGTCTCAGGTCTTTTTTTTTTTTAAGTTAATTGGTGAAAATGAAATGTTACAAGGATGAGGTGAGTAGCTGTTTTAAAATATATTCAGAAGCTTTACAAGGGGTATTGCAAAATAAGGCTGAACACTAATTTTGCTGAGTTACCCATGGGAATTTACCTCTCATAACACAATGGAACAGTTGGACTTAATGATCTTAGAGGTCTTTTCCAACTGAAATAGTTCTATGATTCTATGTATATACAGGCTGCCTGTCTTCCCCTTGGTTATTGATACACCAGGTCAGTGTTAACATTGAGGTTTGGTGAAACACAATGACAAGTATGACTGTCAGTGATATGGGGAGTTGAATCAAGGACACCTCACCAAGTTGGTGGATGACACCAAGCTGTGTGCTCCAGTTGCCATGCTGGAGGGAAGGGATGCCATCCAGAGGGATTTGGACAGGTTTGAGAGGTGAGCCCAAGCCAACCTCATGAAGTTCAAGAAGGCTAAGTGCAAGGTCCTGCACCTGGGTCCTGCACCAGCAATCCCAAGCACAAATACAGGCTGGGTGAGGAGTGGCTTGAGAGCGTCTCGAGGAGAAGGACTTGGGGGTGTTGGGTTGATGGAAAAATTCAACATGAGCCAGCAATGTGCACTTGCAGCTCAGAAGGCCAACTGTGTCCTGGGCTGCATTAAAAGAAGTGTGACCAACAGGACGAGTGAGGTGACTTAGATCACCTTCAGCAGAGCAGAGTAGAATTAAGAGTCTCAGGAACTCACAACTACTATAACTTAAAGCTGCAGGAGTAGGACAAGTTAATTTGTTTTTTTTACAGTAAACTTGAAGTCACCCTGTGCCCCCAAGATATGGTTGTGTACCTATTCTGTCTCCTGCTAGTCCTCTTCTGATGTCTTCTCAACCCCTAATGTAACAGCTCTTTAAGCACCTGAGTCCACTCGGAGCAGGTTGCATCTGATTTTGGTGCTTTGGGTTTTCTCTGGGTTTTGTTGTTTGTTTTTTTGGAAGGCCAGCTCTGGTTTTTTGAAGGAGAATGTGAACCAGCAGTCCTGCTATGCCTTGCAAACTTGCAGTTCAGCCACAGTTCAGCTGTCCCAGGTCTTCCAAGCACAGGTATGTTATGAGTTGACACTGAGGGAATTTTGTGCATTGGTAACATTATTTGGTGGGGCATGACTCGTGATACAGGGATTTCTGGTCACTTTCTAACTGCTATCAAACTATCAGAGTCTCATGGCATTCAGGTACTCTGCAATGCTCTAGTAGTAGGTAGGAAGAATTTGCCTTATCCTCAAAATACAATAAATCAACTAAATTAGCAATTGATGTCATCCCCTTGGACTGGTGTTAAGTGTTTGACACTCTCCTGCATGACATCCTGGTCACCAAATTGAAGAAGCATGGACTTGAGGGGCAGACTACTCGCTGGGTAAGGAATTGGCTGGATGGCTGCACTCAGAGTAGCATTCAATGGCTCAGCATCCAAATGGAGACCAGTGACAAGTGGTGTCCCTCAGGGGTCATTGCTGGGAGTAGTGTTGTTTATCATCTTTGTCAGTGATAATGGCCATTTGTATGGAGGCATCCTCACTAAGCTTGCAGATGGCACCAAGCTGTGTGGTCCAGTTGACACACTGGAGGGAAGGGATGCCATCCAGAGGAGTTTGGACAGGCTTGAGA